>NC_047087.1:140240836-140540836 GCF_902459505.1 Geotrypetes seraphini
TACTAATCCCACACAACACGACATGTTCTCTACGATCCACAACTCAGGGGCTGCTTATGGTTCCTTCTTTGAAAATTATTGGAACCAGACGTCATGATATATATTCAGTAATGGCCCCTTTAACCTGGAACGCCCTGCCTTTATATATAAGAGAAGTTAAAGATCTCAGCAGATTTAAAACTAATTTAAAAACTTTTCTCTTTAAAGACGCATTTAATCTTCAAACAATTCATTTTCAATAATCTTAATCCCACTCCTCATGTTCTCTCTCTATTTGGCTTTTCCTTTCTCCTCATTTGAATAATAGTAATTTTGTAACTTCCTCCCTTTCTTTTTCCTTCCCTTATGTATCTGAGTTTGTCTGTTTTGTCAGTCTGTTTTTATCACCTTTTAAAGCTGTACAACGTACTCTAGATCTATCTTATATTTTACTGTTACTCGCTTAGTATGTAATAAGCGATTTATCAAATTTAAATAAACTTGAAACTTGAACTTGAAATCCTAGAGCCTGGAGAAAGGAAATGGTCTGTGATGTTGCCTGGACCACTTACTAAGAAGAAACAGCCTTGATCACCAATAGTCTTGGTTAATGAAAGACTTGGAGACCGTGCAATCTGAGAGATGCAGCCACTACAATCAGGCACTTCATGAAGACTCTGGGAGAAGATGCCAAGCCGAAGTGAAGGACCTTGTACTGGTAGTGACGTTGATATAGCTGAAAACAGAGATATTTCCTGGAAGTCAGATGAATTGGTATATGTGTGTAGGCTTCCTTGAGATCCAGGGAGCATAGCCAGTCATTCTGAATGAGAAGTAGATAAAGTAGGGTGAAGGACAGCATCCAAAATTTCTCCTTGACTAGAAATTTGTTGAGATCTATGAGATCCAGAATGGGTCACAGTCCTCCCATCTTCTTTGGAACTAAGAAGTAACGGGAGTAGAATCCCTGATTCTGCTGAGAAAGAGGAACTTCCTTGAAGGCATTCAGTCGGAGAAGGGATTAAACCTCCTGAAGAAGAAGAGAGGACTGCGGAGGGTCCAAAACAGACTCTCTTGGCAGATGGTCTGGAGGCAGAGTGTGAAAATGACTCGTAGGTCTGATGTGATGAGTTCCCAATGTGTGATGTAAAGTTGGAGACGACCTCCAATGGGCTGAGGCAGAGGATGTGAAACGTTGACTGTGACTATACCCTGAAGAAACATGTCAGAAAGGCTGGGTAGGTTTTCGAGGAGCAGCCTGTTGCTTAGGTTGCTGACGAGGATGTTGTTTCTGCCTCCTAGGTTGAGGCTGAGCAGTAGTAGCCTTACCATCAAACCTATGTTGGTAAGAAAGAGCCTGTCGGAAAGAACGATGAGGAGTAGGCTTCTTCTTAGGCTTGACTAGAGTGTCCCATCTGGTCTCATGAGCAGAAAACTTCTGTGTAGCCATGTCTATGGATGGACCAAAATGTTCATCTCCCAGACATGCGGCACTCGCAAGTCTATCTTGGTGGTTTACATCGAGCTCTGAAATGTGAAGCCAGGCCAGGCATCTCATGGCCACAGACATTGCTGCAGCCCAGGAGGTAAATTTGAATGTGTCATAGGTAGAACAAAACATATATTTTTTACGTAATTGAAAAATGTCAGAAATATGTTCTTGATAAGCAAGAAGCTTGCGTTCTGGTAGATATTTCTGAAAGTGTGAAATCTATTTGATGAGATGCTTGAGGAGAAAGGAAAAACTAAAATTATAGTTCCTAGAGCGGTTGGCCAACATGGCATTCTGATAAAGCCGTTTGCCAAATTTGTCCATGGCTTTTCCCTCTCTGCTAGGGGGTACTGATGCGTAGACACTAGCCCCTGTAGACTTTTTTAAAGTTAACTCCACTACTAGAGACTTGTAGAGTAACTGAGGTTTGTCAAAACCAGGGATAGGTACCACTCTGTATAAAGATTCTAATTTTCGAGGAGCCACAGGAATAGAAAGTGGTGTCTCTAGATTTTTGTAGAAAGTTTCTTGCAAAATGTCATGAAGAGGAAGCTTGAGTAGTTTCTTGGGAGGTTGGTCATAGTCTAAAGCCTCCAGGAACTGTTTGCTTTGTTTAGAGTCCGCTTCCGGTGGAATAGAGAGGGCTTCAGACATTTTGCGAAGAAATCATAAAAAGGTAGATTTTTCATAAAAATTAGGAGGTTCCTAAGAAGAACATTGAGGTGAATCATCATCAGAAGAATCCTCATCATCAGAGAAGAGTGGTTCCTGCTCCGAGTCTCCAAACAAGTCTGAATCCTGGATGGAATGTGAATGATGTCGAAGGCTCGGGATTGAAGGCTCGAGATGTTTCATCTTCTGCAATGCCTTTCAGGACCACACAAAAGTCGCCTCTAGAGATGTTTGCATCGAGGACTAGTGTCGGGGAGCTGATGGCGTTGATTTCCATGCTGAAGAGCTCCGCACCGGTGGAGCACCAAAAGGTGGTGAAGTCGGTGTCATGGGCTCAGACCGGACTGGCAGTGAGAGAGTTGGTGTCGACATGGGCATAATTTGGGTCAGCACCAGCAGCTGTAAATGCTCACCCAGTTCCTCCCTAAGCAAATTGTCAATCTTTTGCTTGAGGGAGAGCACCAGTACTGCAGGCTTTTTTGCCGGTACCTTTGGTGCGGCTGCACACTCCGGCGATGAGGAGGCCGATGACGAGGTACTCATCGATATCAGAACGGAGCACTCTCTGGGCTTTTTCGAGGTCGGCAGGACTTGGCTCACTGGTACTTTGACCTGAGGCCCAGATGAGGTAGGAGAAGGCTTCTTAGCAGGCTTACTCACAGAAGGTTGTGACACCGGATTTGTTTCTGCCGATGTCAAATGATGCGGTGTCGCTTTGAACGGCGCCGTCGTCTCCCATTCCATCACGACACCGAAGAGAAGTTTTTGTTGGATAAGACAGTTCTTCAATGTCCTTTTCTGAAGAGAAGAACGGGAACAAGTCTCCGGGTGGTGCTCTGGAGACACCAGTGATGGGGGGTCAGTTATTGATATGGGCTGAGCACAGCGACCGTACTTTTTAAAACACGCCTGCGGAAAATCGGCTCCGGCATGATCAAAATTGGAGGCCAAGTTGGTAGAACAGGCCCCGCCAGGAAAAAACAAAAATCATTACTTCTTTTTCTTTTTTTAATTAACTGAAAAACAAAAAGAAAGAAGAAAGAAGTGACTGAAAAGTCAAAAATCTGCGAGAGCGGGAAGGCAGTGAATGAGAAAAATTTCAACGGCCGTTGAAAACGCATCTTCTTAGCTCCATGGAAACTAAGAAACTGAGGGACCACGCACCTACGTCGGGCGGGAAGGCACTCGCGTATGCATGGTGCAGGCTATCATGAACTTTTTAAAGACTTAAAGTGGCGATGCACTTATAAAATGATCTGTACCGCGGATTCTCATCTATCAGTGAGAATAAGCTGCCTGCTTGTCCTGGGATAATATGTAAACAGAGGACAAACAAGAACAGTGCCAAATCCTTCAACCTTTATATCTGCCAATCAAGGATATTCCTCTTGAGATTCAAACTTTGTGAAGACCTTGACTCTTTCCAGCAGAACCCAAAGTTATTATATATAATCATGAGTATAGAGTATGACTGTGGCTAGCAAAATAGACACTGGATCAGGGTCAGATTAACGAATAGGCCCAGTAGGCACATGCCTAGGGCCTGAAATGGTCAGGGGGGCCCGATGAAGGAGGGTATCAACTGAATTTTTTTTTTTTTTTTCAAACGGCGATGGCCCCCCCCCCAACATCGATCGGCAATATGCCCCCCCCAATCAGCAACGCGAGCCCCCCCATCGAAGGACTGATCGGTAATGGACTCCCCCCTCCTCCATCAATGGAAAGTAAGATAAGCAAGGAATGCGGGTAAGAAAGGCAACAGCAACTGTAATTTTCCAAGTGGTGCTGCTTACCCAAAGCTGCCCTCTGACACGCTCCGGCAGAAACAGGAAGTTGCATCAGAGGGAAGCTTTGGGCAAGAGGCACCGCTTGGAAAATTACAGTTGCTGTTGCCTTTCTTACCTGTGTTCCTTGCTTAGCTTACTTTTTGTCGATGGAGGAGGGGGGGCCGTTGCCAATCGGTCCGTCAATGGGGGGGGCCCGGGTTGCCGATTGGGGGGGCCATGTTGCCTATCGATGCTGGAGGGCATCACCTTTTGAAAAAAAAAATCAGAGTGAAAGGTCAGTGATGAGAAGGGGGCAGAACAGGGCAGATGATGGATGTGGGAAGAAAAGGCCAGGGCAGATGATGGAAGTGGGGAGAAGGGAGACAGAAGGGAGCAAGGCAGGGCAGATGATGGAAGTGTGGATAACTTGTGCTCAGCCCTCACCTCCTCACCACTGCTGCTGCTTTCCCACATGCTGGATGGGGGGGAAGAAGTTAGTGAGATAGTGGAGGGGTGAAGGAAAGTGGTGGCAAGCTGTAAGTAGACACAGTGAAAAGAGGGAATTGAGGGCTGAATAGTAAGAAAGAATTTAATTTAGACAGAGGCAGAAAATAGAGAAGGAAGACCAGGAAAGGGAAGAGAGAGGAGAGAAAGCACAGTTACTTACCGTAACAGGTGTTATCCAGGGACAGCAGGCAGATATTCTTAACACATGGGTGACGTCACCGACGGAGCCCTCGGTACGGACCTTTTTAACTAGAAGTTTCTAGTTGGCCGCACCGCGCGTGCGCGAGTGCCTTCCCGCCCGACGGAGGAGTGCGTGGTCCCCAGTTAGGATAAGCCAGCTAAGAAGCCAACCCGGGGAGGTGGGTGGGACGTAAGAATATCTGCCTGCTGTCCCTGGATAACACCTGTTACGGTAAGTAACTGTGCTTTATCCCAGGACAAGCAGGCAGCATATTCTTAACACATGGGTGACCTCCAAGCTAACAAAGAGGGAGGGGGGATGGTTGGCCATCATGAAAATAAATTCTGTAACACCGATTGGCCGAAGTGACCATCCCGTCTGGAGAAGGCATCCAGACAGTAGTGAGTAGTGAACGTGTGAACTGAGGACCAAGTGGCAGCCTTGCAGATTTCCTCGATGGGCGTGGAACGGAGGAAGCAGCCATAGCTCGGACTCTGTGGGCCGTGACAGCACCTTCCAGTGAGAGACCGGCCCGAGCATAGCAGGCAGCAAGCCAATTCGAAAGTGTCCGTTTGGAGACAGGACGACCCAAACGGTTGGGATCGAAAGACAAAAACAGCTGAGGGGATGTACTGTGAGCCCTGGTACGATCAAGGTAGTAAGCAAGGGCACGCTTACAGTCCAGCGTGTGCAACGCCTGTTCTCCAGGGTGCGAGTGAGGCTTAGGGAAGAAGACGGGCAGCACAATGGACTGGTTGAGGTGAAAAGCCGAGACCACCTTGGGGAGGAATTTAGGGTGGGTACGCAGAACAACCTTGTCATGGTGAAAAACAGTGAACGGTGGGTCAGCAACCAGTGCATGCAGTTCGCTAACTCTCCTGGCAGAGGTGATGGCAATTAGGAAAAGCACCTTCCAGGTAAGAAGCCTGAGCGAAGTTGTGGCAAGAGGCTCAAACGGAGGTTTCATGAGTGCTGAGAGAACCACATTCAGGTCCCAGACGACAGGAGGAGGCTTGAGAGGTGGCTTGATATTGAAGAGCCCTCTCATAAATCTGGAAACCAGAGGATGAGCCGTGAGGGGTTTTCCGAGAATAGGTTCATGAAACGCAGTGATGGCACTGAGGTGGACTCTGATGGAGGTAGTTTTGAGGCCAGCATTGGACAGCGAGAGCAAATATTCCAATACAGTTTCCACCGCTAAGAAGGTAGGTTCCTGATGATGCCGGAGACACCACGAGGAGAATCTGGTCCATTTCTGATGGTAACATTGGAGGGTGGCCGGTTTCCTGGAGGCGTCCAAGATGAGGCGGACCGGCTGAGATAAATTCTCTGGAGAGGTCAGCCCGAGAGAAACCAAGCTGTCAGGTGGAGCGAGGACAGATTGGGATGCAGTAGAGACTGATGCCGCTGCGTAAATAGAGTAGGAAACACAGGAAGAGGAATGGGCTCCCTGGAGCTGAGTTGGAGCAGGAGGGAGAACCAGTGTTGGCGAGGCCACCGAGGGGCAATGAGAATCATGGTGGCGTTGTCCTTGCGGAGTTTGGACAAGGTCCGCAACATCAGAGGAAGTGGAGGGAAGGCATACAGGAACCGGTCCCTCCAATCGAGCAGGAATGCATCCGGGGCCAGACGGTGAGGAGAGAAGAGTCTGGAACAGAAGAGGGGCAGTTGATGATTGTGAGGTGCTGCAAAGAGGTCCACCTGCGGCGTGCCCCATCGAGCAAAGATGGAGAGCAGAGTCGGAGGGTCCAACGTCCACTCGTGAGGTTGAAGGATGCGGCTGAGATTGTCGGCCAGGGAGTTCTGTTCGCCCTGGATATAGACCGCCCTGAGAAAGAGATTGCGGTCCGTGGCCCAGGTCCAGATGCGCAGAGCCTCCAAACAAAGGGGGCGAGATCCGGTGCCGCCTTGCTTGTTTATGTAGTACATGGCGACTTGATTGTCTGTGCACAGGAGGAGGACTTGAGGGCAGAGGAGATGTTGGAAAGCCTTGAGGGCGTAGAACATGGCTCTGAGTTCCAGGAAATTGATGTGATGACGACGCTCCTGTGGGGTCCAAAGACCCTGGGTGCGTAGATCTCCTAGGTGAGCTCCCCACGCATAGGGGGACGCATCCGTGGTGATGATCATAGAGTGAGGGGGTAGATGAAAAAGTAGACCCCTGGAAAGATTTGAGGAGTTCAACCACCATTGGAGAGATTGCTGAAGAGATGATGTCACAGAGATGGGATGAGAAAGAAGATCCGTAGTCTGTGACCATTGGTTGGCGAGAGTCCACTGAGGCGTGCGGAGGTGGAGACGTGCCAGAGGAAGGACATGCACCGTCGAGGCCATGTGACCCAGGAGGACCATCATCTGTCGGGCAGGAATGGAGGGATGCATGAGCACCTGACGACAGAGGTGGAGCAGGGTCCGCTGACGATCGGAGGGGAGAAAAGCCCTCATTAGTGTGGTGTCCAGAACTGCTCCAATGAACTGAAGTCGCTGGGTGGGAAGCAGATGCGACTTGGGGTAGTTGATCTCGAACCCCAGGAGGTGGAGGAGAGAGATGGTGTGATGAGTAGCCTGTAGCACAAGTTGAGACGTGGGTGCTTTCACCAACCAATCGTCCAAATAGGGGAATACCTGGAGGTTGTGAGACCTGAGGAAGGCCGCTACCACTATAAGGCACTTGGTGAAGACCCTGGGTGAAGAAGCGAGGCCGAACGGTAGCACCTTGTACTGATAGTGGTGGTGCAGCACCTGGAACCGCAGGTAGCGGCGAGAGTTCTGATTTATGGAGATGTGAGTGTAGGCCTCTTTGAGGTCCAGGGAACATAGCCAGTCGTGTTGAGAAAGAAGAGGGTAGAGCGTGGCAAGGGAGAGCATTCTGAACTTCTCCTTGACCAGACACTTGTTGAGGTCCCTGAGATCGAGAATGGGACGGAGGTCTCCCGTCTTTTTGGGAACCAGGAAGTAGCGGGAGTAGAATCCCTGACCCCTTTGTTCTGGAGGTACTTCTTCGATGGCATTGAGAAGGAGGAGGGATTGAACCTCCCTCAGGAGGAGGGGGGTTTGAGATGAGTTGTGAAGCAGACTCTACGGGAAGGTTGTCCGGTGGAAGAGTCTGGAAGTTGAGAGAGTAGCCGTGGCGGATGATGTTGAGGACCCACTGGTCCGATGTGATGACCTCCCAACGGCTGGAGAATATGGTGAGACGACCTCCGATTGGTTGTGGAAGAGGTAGCGAGGGTGGATGACTGGCTATGCCCTGGAGAGAAGAGTCAAAAGGGCTGGGATTGCTTAGCAGGCTGAAGAGGCTTGGAGGGTTGAGTGGTCTGAGAACGAGCCTGGGCATGGTGCTGCTGTTGACGGGGCCGCCGAGGTTGTTGAGGAGGCGGATTGAGTGGCCTGGCTGAGAACCTGCGCTGATAGGATGACTGAGGTCGATAAGGTCGGGCAGGCGGAGCCTTCTTTTTTGGTTTGATCAGGGTGTCCCACCTTGTTTCGTGGGCGGAGAGTTTTTGGGTGGTGGAATCCAGTGACTCTCCAACAAGTTCATCCCCGAGACAGGGGGCATTGGCTAGACGATCTTGGTGGTTGATGTCCAGGTCGGAGACTCTCAACCAGGCCAAGCGGCGCATGGCAACGGCCATGGCAGAGGCACGGGAGGTGAGCTCGAATGAGTCGTATATCGAGCGGACCATAAACTTGCGCAACTGAAGAAGGCCAGAGATGTGCTGCTGGAACAGTGGGACCTTGCGCTCCGGCAGGTACTTTTGAAGGGCAGACAGCTGTTGGACCAAATGTTTCATATAGAATGAAAAATGGAAGGAATAGTTGTTCGCCCTGTTGGCCAGCATGGCATTCTGGTAGAGCCTCTTGCCAAACTTGTCCATGGTCTTACCCTCTCTGCCAGGAGGGGTAGAGGCATAGACACTAGAGCCCTGAGTCTTTTTCAAGGTGGATTCAACAAGAAGGGACTCATGGGGCAATTGAGACTTGTCGAACCCTGGGATAGGGATGACTCGATAGAGGTTGTCCAGTTTACGTGGAGCCCCCGGTACCGTAAGGGGATTCTCCAAGTTTTTGTAAAAGGTCTCCCGTAGGATGTCATGCACGGGGAGCTTGAGGAACTCTTTAGGAGGTTGTTCGAAATCTAAAGCCTCCAGGAAGGCTTGAGACTTCTTTGAGTCAGATTCTAAAGGAAGGGACAGGGCTGCAGACATCTCCCTCAGAAATTTAGAAAACGAGGACTGCTCCGGTTTGGAGGTGGCATCGGGTGCCGACGGGTCCTCATCAGATGAGGAGGGATCCTCCTCGGTACCGAGAGGGGTTTCCTCCCATAAGTCAGGGTCCCGGACCTCTGGTGCATGTCGAGACACCGGGGTGGAAGGTGCGGTATGGCGGGTCTTCGATAAAGATTTCCCAGAACGCACCGAAACGGTACCAGGAGAGGAAGACCGGCGTCGATCCCGGTCCCGGGAAGAATGACGCACTGCTTGGTGCCGAGGAGGATCCGATGTGGTATGGGAGTGAACCACTGGATGGGTATGGAGCTGCTCAGCTGAAAGAATCGGCATGGAGGTGTTGATGGGTACCGAAGGGGTGGATACCGGGGGTTCGGTACGGGGCTCGGGCCGGTCTGGTACCGGAAGGAGCGGTGCCAGGATAGTGGGCAACAGGTGCTGGAGTTGCTGCTGTAACTGTTCCTGGAGTTGAACCTTTAAGATGGCCGAGATACGGTCATCTAGGGATGGCATCGGAACCGCTTTCTTTTTCTTCGGTTCCTTAGATGCCGCTCCACACCCCGGCGATGAGGAGGCCGATGACGAGGCACTCACCGAGATCGGGGCGGAGCGTTTGCGGGACCGGTGCGATGCCGGCAAGGTTGGCGTCGCCACCGTAGTTGGAGGGCGCTCGAGGGAAGAGGAAGGCTTCTTAGCCGGCTTACCTGGCGCCAGAGACGCCGATGTGGGGTCGGGCGGTGTCGAGGTAGACGGTGCCGATTTCTGTGGTACCGCTGTCGATGTCGAGGAGTCCATCGCCGACCCGGTGCCGAAGAGGAGAGTTTGTTGAATTCTTCGGTTTTTAAGGGTTCTCTTTTGAAGAGTGGCACAGCGGGTGCAGGAGTCCGCCCGATGCTCCGGACCCAAACACTGCAAACACCAATTGTGTGGGTCAGTGAGGGAGATCGGGCGTGCACACCGCTGGCACTTTTTAAAACCGACCTGCGGGGGCATGAAGGGGAAAACGGCCTCCGCAAAATCGAACCCCGAGGCCTGTATAATGGCAACAGGCCCCGCCGGGGCAAAAACGAAAAAAGCAAAGTTTTTTTTTTTTTTTTTTTTTTTTACAAAGCAAAGAAAAAAGAAACCCGAAGGCAAAGGAAGATAAAAAAATGGAAAAAAGCGCGAGCGGGAAGGCAAAAAGTGGTTTCAACGGCCGTTGAAAAAACACACGCGTCTTCTTCGCTCCGCGGAAACGAAGAAACTGGGGACCACGCACTCCTCCGTCGGGCGGGAAGGCACTCGCGCACGCGCGGTGCGGCCAACTAGAAACTTCTAGTTAAAAAGGTCCGTACCGAGGGCTCCGTCGGTGACGTCACCCATGTGTTAAGAATATGCTGCCTGCTTGTCCTGGGATAAAAGAGAGATACCAAAGAACGGGGAAGGAGACAGAGATATCAGATCTGAGTGGAGGAAATGAGAAGAGAGAGATGCTAAAAACCACAGGGGGGAGGGAAGGAAAGATGGAAGGAGAAAGATGCCAGACCATGAGGGGAACAGAGGGAAGATGATGAATGCCAGACCAAGGGGGAAGTGGGGGCAGGAGGAGAGATGGCAGAGGGAGGCAGACATTTTCTGGAAGGGGCAGACAGTGGATGGAAAGAAGAGAATGACAAGAAGATAAGGAAAGTAGAAACCACATGACAAAGGTAGAAAAAAATGATATTTTTTTTATATTTTTCTTTAGGATAAAGTAATATTGTAGCTGTGTTGATAAATGTTTAGAAATAGAAATAGTGATCCTTTTATTGGACTAATTTTTATACATTTTTGATTACCTTTCAGAGGCCAAATTATTCCTCATGTCAGGACAGGATATTGTAACAGCAGTATACTTTACTGACCTAAAGAAAGAGGTTTTGACTTTTGAAAGCTAATTTAAAAATGTATTAGTCCAATAAAATAGTATTATCTTATTTTCCATTTTTTGTTTTATTTTATTTGTTAATTTGTAAAGTGATTTGTTATTTCTCTTTTTTCAAATTTACATCTTGTATCTTTATATTTTGTTCAGTATTGGGGGATATGGACCACTGTTTCTTCACCCCCTAAACTGTACCGTTCCTTCAGTTTGTAGCATAAGCCAGCATGCTGAATGCTCTGCACTGCTCTGATGGTCATAGAATTCTTATGATCATCAGAACAGCGCAGAACATCAGCCCGCCAGCCAGCTAAAAACCTCTTCTGTGCTTTAGTAAAAAAAAGGGAGGGTTTAATTTGTGATTACTTATTCCATACTGGGTGAGGGTGGCTCTGTGTCCTGTGTGTATGAAAGACATGGTTTTCTGAAAGCGTTGACCAGCCTTGTTTGGCGAAATGCAATAGCATGGTTCCTGGGAGCACCTTAAAAAATAAACCTGATTTGAATCTCCTTATTGTCTGCTGATCTTCTTTTGTTCCACATTGGATTCTTTGGTGGACCACTTGCCTCGTTGTTTTGTTACAAATTAACATACATGGAGTGGAACGTACCAGAAAAGTTACAGATTTGGTTGTTTATACATATGGGTTAAAGTTGGATGACATAGAGTGAGGCAGATGAGAGGAGTTGCAAACTTTGTTATTAATACATGGTTTAAAAGTGTACCGGTTTGCGAGTGTTTTGCAAGACGAGCAAAACATTTGCAAAATCGGCGCCTTGGAAACCAAGCGTGGCTCAATTTACGAGTGCCCCCCCCCCCCCCCCGCTTTCCAGCACCTTCCCCCTCTGCGATCCGGCACCACCCCCCCGCGATCCAGCACCCCCCCCGCCGCGATCCGGCCCCCCTTCCCCCGATGTGATTGGGCACCCCCCCGCCGCGATTGGGCACCCCCCCCCCAAACTCGCAGGCCTTGAGTATGTGCAGATGCTCAAGGCCCAGCAGAAGAGGAGGCCGATCTTCGGGTACCGGCACCAAGCAAGGACATGCCGGTGCCGGTGCCCAGATAACTGTAAGCGGTGGGGGGTTCCAATCGCATTGGGGGGTGCCGGATTGCGGCGGAAGGGTGCCGAATCATGGGGGGGATGCCGTATCGGGGGGGGAGGGTGCGTATCGCAGGGGGGGCCTTTGGGGGGAGCAATGCCGGTTCTTGTGGGGGGGGGGGAATGTATCAAAGCGAGTTTCCATTATTTCCTATGGGGAAACTCGCTTTGATAAACGAGCATTTTGGATTACGAGCATGCTCCTGGAACGGATTATGCTCGTAATCCAAGGTACCATTGTATAGACTTATGCTTCGGATAGTATTACTGCTGTACAATACATTTGAACACTTTTATATACCGTATTTTCACGTAGATAACGCGCACCCGTGTAAAACGCGCACACGGGTATAGCGTGCGGGAAACCAAAATATATGTAAAAAAACTTTTTATACCACGCACACCCGTATACCGCGCATGCTGCCCCGACTCTCCCGTCGCCGCCCGACTCTCCTTTCGCCCGCCCTGACTCTCCTCTGGCCACTCCGACTCTCCTTTCGCCCGCCCCGACTCTCCTCTCCCCCTTGAAGTCCTGTCCCCACCCTGAAAGCCTGATGCCCCCCCGACGTCCGATTCACCCCCCGATTCACCGCTCGCACGCACCCGCATCCCCACCCCGAAGGACTGCTCGCACGCACTCCCACCCGCACTCGCACTCCCACTCTGAAGGACCACTCGCACCCCCACAGCCTCCCTACCCCTCCCCATCATGTAGAAGCTCCTACCGGTGTCCTGCTGCTTCCTCTTGGCAGTCCCGGCCCTTCTGTGAGGCCGGCGCTTGCGAAGCAGCGCAGGCCTCACAGAAGGGCCGGGACCGCCAAGAGGAAGCAGCAGGACATCGGTAGGAGCTTCTACATGATGGGGGGGTGGTTGGGAGGCTGTGGGGGTGCGAGCGGTCCTTCAGGGTGGGGGTGCGGGTGGGAGTGCGTGCGAGCGGTACTTTGGGGTGGGGGTGCGTGCGAGCGGTCCTTCGGGGTGGGGGTGCGAGCGGTCCTGTAGGGGGGTGAATCGGACGTCGGGGGGGAAATATGTAAAAAAAAATTTGTACAACGCGCTCACGCGTATAACGCGCAAGGTTATGCACGGTTTGTAAAATCGTGTATAACGCACACGTTATATGCGTGAAAATACGGTACATTTGGAAAGGGTTCTGAGTTAAAGTCGTGAGCAAGTAGATGGGAAGGGAAGGAAGGGGAGATTTGTTTAGAGATGTTTGGGGCTTGCATAGAACTAAAACTGTATACTGGCACTGATATGGTAATCTTTGTTGTTTGTTTTTAATTTTATAATAAAAGAAAAAAAAGAAATACAAGTGTAAATAAAGAAGTAAATAAGAAAGCAGGTAAATAAATGGGGTGGGGTGGAGTGGGGCAGGGGGTGGGGCATGGCTAGGGGGCCCAGTGTACTTGTGTGCCTAGGGGTCCTTGAAGAATTAATCCTGCCTTGGATGTCATGGAGAGCACCTATACTTCTGAATTTGTAACTACACCACAGATCCTATCACTAAATATTCATATTCTCAACAGATTCAAAGTCAGTTTATTGCACATTTCAAGGTATAGTAATATGTGCATTAAAAGGAAGCATAAAACATGTATTACAAAGTATTTTTATCACAGAGGGTATACTGTACCTTTGGAAGGGAAAACCTCCCTAGCTGAGTCTTGCTCCTGCTTGACACCATTGATAGCTCTGTCTGTGTGCTGCGCTTTTGACTCATCAATAGTTTTCTCTGTGACCAGAGGGTTCTTTTCTTCAGCAGCTCTGTCTGTGGGCTGATAGAGGAATGATATGGAGTCTACTTTAGAAGCAGGACCTATGGACCTGCCTGGTGTTTCCTTTCCATTACTCAGTAATTCTTCTTTGACAGCTTTGTCCTCACTGTCCTCATTCTCTGTCACATAGTGTACTATCTGCTTTTCTCTACAGTTCTGCAACAACTCCAAGTTCTCATTCTTATTATTATCAGATGTCATTGTTGTGCTCAGTGCTGCTCCCCCCTGAATAACACTGTTGCTGTGGTGTACAGCCCCGTCTTGGCTTTGGCAATCACTGTTAGCTTTCACTGTGAAAATCTCAGTACAGGTAGCATCTGACACATTGGCATCAACAGATAGTCTTTCTCCTGCATTAAGATGTGAGATAGCCATGTTTTTAAATCCTTTGTCACTCTTTGCTTTCTCTTCTACACATATTGTGACATCCTGTCTTTCCGCCTTTGATGAACATGTTCTTATCCTCTTTACATCTCCCACTATCTCACTAGCACTATCCATTAGCTTCTCATTCTCAATAAGTTTGAGATTATCAGTGCTCACATTCATATTTCCAACCTGAAATAGATCTTGCTTTATGACTTTCAGAGTATTCCTTTCCTCTGCTTGGAATGGTACATAAGAAATCAAGCCTGGACTCTCAGTATACTCTGAGTATTTCCATTCAGTCACTTGATTGGATATTTTAGTTGGTGTGTGTCCAAAAATGCTTTCTCTGGACACTTGGCAAGCAACATTTGAGATTTCTGCAGACATCTTATACTGTGCCTGGGAATGTCCTATTTCAAAGCAAGAAGAATCCATCACTGGGTCATTATGTTCTTGTACATCTTTGAAGTGGCTATTACGTTCACATTGCCTGTGTGCCTCAAAAGTCAGTGAGAGGTTATCACATGTAACCTCCATGATTACAGAGTGGTAGGGATCACCATTTTCTGTGCCTTCAGTTTTTGATGTCTCTGTAGATAGTAAGGAGCTGCTGTTACCCATCCTTCTATCCTCTGTGGACAAATCACCAATTATACCTGTCTGCATGGCACCTATAGTTAGCGAATGGCTTTTATCCATCGATATAGCTTCCATAATGTTTTCAGCATCAATCTTTGATGTAGCTTCAGTAGTCAAGAAGCAGGCATTACCTTGTGTGGCTTGAATGACTAGTTTGTGATTGACATCATCTGTCAATGTGTCATCTGTGGCTTGTGACTGGCCAGTTTGATCTGTCTGCATTGCCTCTTTAGACTGTGGTGTTTCTAGGCTATAGTCATAGATTTTCCTGAGCATTTCATCCTTCGATGGTGGAGAACCTGTCAATGAATGCATTTTGTTAGATTTCATTTCCAAAGAACACAAGTTTATTGGAGCTTCATGGTTAAAATTTCTACCTTCTCCAACCTGACTAGAATTTGGAATGATTCCTGAACTCATCACACTTTTGGAAGATGTTGTGCTCTCACGAATTACAATTAGGTTGTGTTTCTCTTTTGAGTGCATCATCCTTGCTAAGTGCTGGGATTTACATTTTAAGGCTATTGACTGAGTTAAGGAACCTATTTGAGGCCTAAACCAGGGCATGTATACATCAGCAAGTTCCACATACTCTACTTCTGAGTCCCCATCATAAACTGAATGATGTTCTATAGGAACACATACATCATTTATAGAAGGCTCTGAGTAATGCAGGGCAGAATGACTTGTAAATAAATCCTCCATTATACATTCTTTTTCCTGACAAATCTTGGGAGGTCCTGCACATCCTTTTGTAAAGGAAGTTAATGGCATTTCACTTGTTATATTGTTTACAGCAGTCATGTTTTCAACCATTTTTGGTTTTTCAATAAATTTTGGATTTACTACTTTGCTCCAGGGAACACGAAGCAGCTGACCCTCACTGACTAGTAAACAGTTTGTCAGAGATGGTCCCGCTCGATCTCCGTTGACAGAGTCCAGCCACTCTAGGGTAAAGATAGATGTATAAGAGACTTCTGGGATTGCCACTTCCTCTATATTGTGATTGTCATTGGAGAGACATTTTAGCACAATGTGTGGAGTCTTCCTGAGATATGGCACTACTTGCAGATAAAAGTCAGCAGGCTGCAGTAATCTCCAGTCAACAGATGCCAATTGAACTACAATCTTTTCGTGCATGCACAGAGGCCAGCCTTCATGTAGGAATAGTTGTCCACCGTACTGCAACTGGAAAGGAGAAGAGAGAATGCAAATCAATATGCTGTTTTAATAAGATGTGTGTGCTTACATGTATGTATATAGATACTGTAAATATTTGCATGTACATTTTTATATATAGATACAAACGTGACCTGCATGAGAACCACTGTATGTCATGTCATTTGTTGGGGAGAAGGAATAAGATGGAGAAAGAAAATCTTTACTGAACATCTAAGTTACAGTAGAAAATCTTAAATTTGATAGTTCTCCAAAGTGACTAATAATGGGATTACAACATCATACTGCACCAAGGTAATCTCCAGTCAGCTAATTTTAAATCCTCCCATTCTCAAACTTGGCACCCAGCAAATTATAACTCCATACCACGCAGACCCTCCTCACAAACAAACCTATACTTTAAGAACTACTCCTCCTCACTCTACAATCTGATCCCTACAATCTCCAGCAACCAGCCCACAAACAAAAAGAAACCCAGGCCCCTTCCTTCTAGAACTCACTCTAACCTACACTATGGGGCTCCATAATCAAAAGAGAAAAATGTCTAAAAACCGGCCTAAGTCGGCACTTGGATGAACATTGTCAAAATATATCCAAGTGCCGATAATAAAAACAGGTTTTGGATGTATTTCTAAACAACCTAGGCCTTCATAGTGCTGCTGAATGACCATAGCTAAACGGGGCATTTCAGGAGGAGTGTCGAGGGCGGGAGTTGGGTGGGACGTGGGCCAGCTTAGATTTAGTCGTACTGCATGTATAACCGAAAGTTATACAGTACAGGATTGACGGAACTTGGACGTTGTGACTTAGACCAGTGTTCTTCAACTTTTTTACACCTATGGACCAGCAGAAATAAAATAATTATTTTGTGGACCGGCATCAGTCTGTGGACTGGCAGTTGAAGAACACTGGGCTAAGTCATGGGCCAGACCCCGCCCATCTCTACCTAATCTCCACCCCAGACCCTGCCCCCATAATAGTACTAATTGTAACACTATTTTTTCCATTCATTTTTCACAGATATACAATATAATCTTATTAACAACACATAATGGTTAACCACAAAATTAAACTATACAAAGCACATTGACAGCAGATGTCAATTCTCAAAATTGACATAATTCAATCACTAAATTCAAAAATAAAATCATTCACCCCTACCTTTGTTGTCTCCCTCCCTCCATGCTATGTCTTACTTTCTGGCCTGCTCCCATCTGGCCATTTTATGCCACCCCCGGTGTTATCTTCAGGTCAGCTCCCTCTTCCTCACTGATGCAGTGCTCAAAGTGCAGACAACGGCTCCTTGCGCATCCCGTGCCTCATCTGGAAGCCTTCCCTCTGACATTGCAACGTCAGAGAGAAGGCTTCCAGTTCAGGCATAGGACGTGCGTAGGAGCTACTGCCCGTGGCTTTGTGCACTGAATCAGTGAGGAAGAGGGAGCTGGCTCGAAGATAATGCCGCATCGATCGCACCATTGACCGGCAGTTGAAGAACTCTGTTTTGGGCCTGATGCCTGGCCCTGTGGACCGGCAGGAAATTTCTGTGGACTGGCACCAGTCCACAGACCGGTGGTTGAAGAACACTGACTTAGACCATTTAAAATATGGTCTAAGTCACAAAAACCCACCTAAAGTCACCAGATAAGCACTGCAAACACATAATACAGACCCCCACACATTACCCCAGTAATCACCAACACCCCCCATCCCATAAAAATCATAATCACACCTTTAAAATTCAGCCTCAAGACAATCATCACCTGGCAGCCCAGCATAGGAAAGCCTAGTCAACCTGCACAGAGGTGTTTTAAGCCATCTTAGGGGTGGGTTAGGGACCCATGGAGAGGAGGACCCATGCCCATAAGCCCCTGTAATCACTGTATTGATACTGAAACATGTGCACTCCCCTATACACCCCCAAAACTCTTTTTTACTAGCATATAAGTGGCTCCTGCAGCCAAAAGGGCTATTGGGGTGGTAAATAAGTGGGTCTAGGGGATTCTGGAGGTGGTTTTGGGGGCTCACCGTGACCTATAAGGGAGCTGTACTGAGATGATGACATGGCACCCTTTTTGTGAAGTTCACAGCAGTGCCCTGTAAGGTACCCCACTATTTAGGTGCCATGTCTGGGTGTTTGGTCCATAATTTTGCAGACCCCGCCCATGTCCAACAGGGCTTGTTCAAGGCGTTTTTGACATGGACGATAAGTTGGACGAAAATATGGTATAAAGATGGACGATTTAGTGGCTTGGACGATCATATCAGCAGGACGTATTTTCAAAACGAAAAAAATTTGGATGTATTTTTCGAAAATGTGTCCTAAGCTATTTTTTACTTTGAACGACTTGTGACTTGGACGAAAACAGACTTAGACATTCCTTTTGATTATACCCCTCTGTCTGCATCACTCAACATTTTAAAGAAAGAGCAACTACCCCTGTCCTTGTATATACTCAAATATAAACTGAGATTTTTGGGCCCCAAAAATGGGGGTCTCGGTTTATATTTGCATCCCCAACTGATGACTGTCACTTTTGTCCTCATCACTCGATTCAATCTTCGGTGGCACTGCTGTCCCGCCCACCCAATGCCCACAGTTTCTGTTTTCCACACACCCCCCTCCCCTCCCGATGACCAACACTGCCATCTTCCACAAACCCAACCCTCCCTTGATGAAAATTGCTACTTTCCTCCACAAACCCCTCTTCCCCGATGACCGGCGCTACTGTCATCTCCCACCCAGCTAGCATTAGGCTTACCGTTCTTGCGCTCAAAGAAGCTGGTATCGATGTTCCATGCCGTGCCAGAGAGGAGCCTTGAGTTTCTGCACATGCTCAAGGCTTGCCGACTCCTGCCCTCTCCGAGAATCCCATATATTAAAACCTTTCAAATATTTAAACATCTGTATCATATTTCCCCGGTCCCTCCTCTCCTCCAGAGTACACATATTAAGGTCTTCCAGTTTCTTCTTATAGTTCTTTTGGCACAAACCCCCTACCATTTTTGCTGCCTTCCTCTGGACCGCTTCAAGTCTTCTTATATCTTTTGCTAGATATGGTTTCCAAATCTGAACACAATACTCCAAATGTGGCCTCACCAATGACCTGAACAGGGACATCAATCCCTCCCTTCTTCTGTTGGTTACTCCTCTTTCTATATAGCCTAGCATCCTTCTGTCTACAGCCACAGCCTTATACTGTTTCATCGCCTTCAGATCCCCACAGTTCTTCTCCCCATCCATGCATATCAGTGTCTCACCTTCCAGTACATAAGACTCCCATGGATTCCACTCCCTAAACCAGTCTCTCTCAAACTTTTTTAGCTCTGGCACACTAAATGGAGCAAATGTTTTTCGTGGCACATTATAATTGAAATAATAAAATTGCAAAACCAACAAAAAATTAAATTTTAGAGTTATTTATTTAAATTTCTTTAAGCTATGTATGGATAATTGTAACAATGGTGAAACTAAAGCAGATAGAATAGAATTGCTAATCAATGAGATGGATGAGCTTGTTTTTGAGTGTAAATTGACTCATAATGCGGCTTGATAGTTGACAAGCAAACATTTATGGAATTTTATATTTTGATGTATGTGTGGGTTTGGCCAGTTTTGGCCTTAAAAGATATCCATCGTTGATGTGACGTGTATTTTATATGTAATTTGACATGTAAGTATGTAATTTGTTATAGTGTGTCTCTGAAGTGTTTTGTACGATAAATGTAAATCTTTTATTTTGTATGTTAATATGTAACTCACCCTGGATAAGGCGGGTTAGAAACAAACAAACAATCTAAAATCTGCAGTCATTCTCTTTTTTTCAATTTAATTTCTGTCAGAACTTAAAATCCAAGTTAACAAAAATAAGAAGATCCAAAAGGTAACAAAGCCTTGATTGCTTTGTTGCTCGTTAGGATAACTACTGCATAAAAAAATAAAAATAAAATTATTTGCTGTTAGTTTTCATGGACCAAGCACATCAAAGTATGATGCTTGTCTGGGCAGTTGTATCTTTACGCACAAAGATACTCACAGACTCTTGTTTATGCGACATACAAATCATCTATCCTAGTGTATACCATATTTTTCGCTCCATAAGATGCACTTTTTCCACCCCACACCCCCAGTTACTTTATTTAGCTCCTCCGGTGATCCAGCGGTCCTGCCCTTCCTTCCGGCTGACTCCTGAACTAGCTGCAGCAGCGTCAGAGCGGGTAAAAGGCAAGCGCGAGCTTTTCGCACTCCTGCCTTGTCCCGCATTGCTGCATGAAAGGCTGCCGAAGCCATTTACACAGCCATATTCTATTTGCGGTGCACACCGGCTGGTGGCACGTGCAGTGATTTAAGTGGCTATGGCGGTTTCACTCCTGATAGCTGATGCCTAGAGGAACGGCTGGAGGGTGTCGTGCTGCAAGGTGTCCCATGCTGGCTGGAGGGTGTCGTGCAGGTGCTGCGAGGTGTCCCATGTTAGTAAAAATTCCCTGCTGGAAGGGGTGCTGAAGGACACAGGGGAGCAGGGAAGGGGTGCTGCTGGACACGGGGGAGGTACAAGGAATGGAGAAGGCCTACTGCTGGACAGGGGGATTAGGTAAGGAGTGCTGCTGGACAAGGGGGAGGTCAAACGAAGGGAGAAGGCCTACTACTGGACAGGTGGAGCAGTGAAGGGGTGCTGCTGGACAGGGGGGAGGTAAAATGAAGGGCTACTGCTGGAAAGGGGAGCAGGGAAGGGGTGGTTGTGGACAGCCAAAAAAAGAGAGAGACAGAAAGAAAGACAGACAGAAAGAAAGACAGACAGAAAGCGGCCAAGGAAAGAGAGAGAAATAAAGACAGACATACACAACTATTCTAGCACCTGTTAATGTAACGGGCTTAAAGACTAGTTGTAGAATAAACAGCTAATAGTAATGGTAGAAAAAAGTCATCTGTCATTCATTCAAAGTTAGGCTCTGAAGTAGGCATCTACTACTCAGCAAAGGAAATCTGTAAAAATATAGGTTTTAAAAATTCATTAAATATTTGCAAGTAAACTTTCATTAAAAATAAACAAAGGGAAGCCGTGGCTTGGTGGTGCACGCAAATGGTCGGGTAAAGAGAGAACTCCTGCTGTTGCAGACATTTTTTAAAATAAAATAAATATAAAAAATTTTTAAAATTGCCGTTAAAGCAGAAGATATAAGGAAAATGGCCTCAGGAAAGCAAAGTAAAGCTGAAGCTGCGATATCTAATGCTGGCAGTGTTAAAAGGTCGAAACCCGAACCGATAACTCCATCAAAGACTCCACTACCAAAGGAATGTAAGTGCGATGGGGAAATACTTAAGGAAATTAAAGAGATTAAAGAAATTGTGTTGTTGAACTCAAGGAAGTTAAACGATTTACAAGAGGAAGTATATTGGAAATTAAAGTAAACAGACTAGAAAAGAACGTGGAGAGTTTTGAAACTGAAAGGAAACAGTTCAAAATAGACAGAGAGAAAATCGCACTGCTTACCAAGGATTTGGAAGATTGCTCGAACAAAATGAGAAGGAGCAATTTAAGAATTTTAGGCTTACCGGAAGGGGCGGAAAAGGGGAATCCGATTTCCTTTTTGAAGAATTTTCTTCCGAAAGTCCTGCCCATAAAAACAAAGTTTCCGGTAGAAATTGAGCGTGCGCACAGGGTGCCAATGAGAAGACCAGATAAATTTGTTGGTCCCCACCCACTAATCTTTAAACTTTTACGACATCAACATGCATTAGAGATTATACGTCTGGCAAAAGAAAATCAGAATTTGCGTTGTTAAGATGCAAGAATCCAAATAGTGCTGGACTTCGCAAAATCTACTGCACATAGGAGAAAACAATTTCTGGATTTAAGACCGAATCTAAGAGAAACTGGAGCGAAATATGGCTTAATTTATCCTGCTATTATGAAGGTAACGGTGGATAATAAATCATTTAGCTTTGAAGATCCTGAAAAACTAAAAGTGTAACTGAGTCAACGGGAACAGCCAATGAATGTGTAAAAACATACTCAATGACATAGTTTATTTTAATTTTTGTTTTACTTTGATTCTTGAATACTATAAAATATAATGACAGTTTATTTATAAATGTACTGATTCGTAACGGTTAAAGGATGTTGGCTATAGAATGTGAACCTGAAGATTCCTGTCACTGGACGCTGCTGTTAAAATGCTCAAAGTGAGGTATTTAACAAAATGCAAGCATAGTATTGTCGGTTTTACATGGTCATGGTGAGAATGCTCTGAACTAGGAAGTTTTTTATTGGGATACTATGTAAGGAAGGCAACTGGCTTTGGAAGATTTAATGTAAAATATAATTGTGGAGTAGCAAGCAGACGTGATCACTAAAGTTGTACAGTGGAGGAATTTGACGTATGGATTTTGTAGCTATCAGCCCTTCCTCCTGCAGCTATGATGACACATACAACACTCTGTGCTATGCCAATTGTGCCAAACAGTTCAAATTATCTTCAAAGTGAATTGTGTTCAATGTAAACTGATCATATGAGTAAATAAGAAATTGTATCTGAGCATCTGAAAACAAAGAGAGTGAAGTTCCTATCAAACTGAAAACGTAAGTCTATGGGATTTATAAGATCGTCGTGAGAAGACTTTACACTGTAAAACTTTGTAACTGGATACATTTCACAAGAAGACAGCCAGTTTTGGAGGATTCTCTGCAAAAATGGAATATTCTGAACTATGATCCCTTGACTGAGTATTTTAAGTCTGCAGAGGAATAACAGTTAGTTTTAAAAATATATGAACTGACAAAGGATAGAGTCTACATACTTGTTTACTTGCTTCTAATAACTTTAGGTTCACTGTTCACATGGAAAGGATCTTGAATGAAATTTCTCATAAGGAAGGATTTATTTGATTAAGTAATTGAGTGTCTCTTGCATTTTATTCCTAGGAGTATTCAATTCATATTAATTTTATTTCGTTCTCTTGAATGAGATGGATCAACTATTGAATTAATATATTTATTTATGATAAAATAGGATAGATGAATTTATTAGGTCAAATACAAAATGAATAATATTTATGGAAATAAAATTATATATAATAACTTATTTTACTTACTAAAACTACTAAAGAAATATATTTCATCATTAATTTGATTTATAATTGAATAGTTATTTTGAGATAATTCCAAGGGGGCTGATCTTATTTTATTTAGTAGATATAATCTTCACCATTGATTGAAAGTAAATTGATAGTAGATGTCAAGGGTTTATTGATTGTGGTTTCATATTTTATTACAAATAAGATTAATATAAACTTGAATATTTTAATATAAAATTGATTTATTTTTGTGGTCTGTTGGGGATTTATCTTGATTTACCTGATTTCATATGTGCGGTTCCAAGTCTTCATTGTCATTATTTAGGGAGATAATAAAGAGGATAGGAATGAATTGATGAGGTGTATTATGCAAGATGAAATAATATGGAAAATGGTGTATATTCATATTTTAATATTTATTTTATTATATGATAAATGGAAGAGTTCTATTATAATTAATATATATAATGGAGATTAAACTCTTTTCTCTTAACGTTAAGGGCCTCAATCACCCAGTAAAAAGGAAAAGAATGCTTGCATTCTTGAAAAAACAAAGGGCTGACATATTATATACAAGAGACGCATCTTTCGGCTAAAGAATCAAAGAAACTCGAAGGGGATTGGGTGAAACATTGTTTTTATGCCTCTGCAGTTGGGAAAAAAGCAGGGATTGCCATCTTAATAAATAAAAAATGTTCAGCTTCTTTTCAAATGATAGATTTTGATCCCTTAGGAAGGTGGATTAATGTAGAAATGAGCATGGGAAATAATACCTTGGCTTTATTTAATGTTTATGCCCCTAATTCGAACCAAATTGAATTTTTTAAGAATTTACAACAATTATTACTCCCACTAGCTGCTTCTAATTTAGTTGTAGCTGGAGATTTTAATGCTGTAATGGATCCTTTTATGGATAAAAAACCAAATAAAATATAAAATCATTAGGGTTAGATAATTTGGTACAATCTTGTGATTTGAAAGATATATGGCGAATACTTCATTTTAATGATCAGGAATTTTCTTTTTGTTCACAAGTTCATAAGTCCTTTTCAAGAATAGATTATATTTTTGTATCAAATCACTGGTACAACAAGTGACACAAGCTTCCATTGATCCAATTATTTTATCTGATCATGGAGGGGTGTGGATTGTTTTTAAACTTAAAGATAAGGATAAAAATAGATCAATATGGAGATTTGATAATACATTGGTTGCGGATTCAATCATCCTTGAAGAGTTTAAATTGAAGATAATTGAATTTTTTTCAAATAAATACTTCAGAAGATAGTAGCAAAGAAATATTATGGGATGCATTTAAAGCTACTATAAGAGGTAAATCTATTTCATATTCTGCATATATTAAAAAACAACTTGGAAAACAATTTTCTATTTTGGAAAAAGAAATTAAACATTTGGAATCTAAATTAGTTGATAAATGGGAACAAGACACTTTACAGGCTCTTTTAAAAGCAAAGGGTAAATATAATGAGTTATCTTCAAAATTAATAAGGATAGATTTATTTTCCCAGCAAACCCTGTATTATGGAAATTCAAATAAGACGGGAAGATTACTGGCAAACTATCTTAAAGCAAAGAAAAGAAAGCAAAGGCGGGGTAAATTTTCCAAACTTTTATAGGTACCATCAAGCCTATATTTTACGCCAAGGTATGTATTGGGTCCTCCCTGAGCTCATTGATTACACCCCAGATTGGTTATATTTGGAATGGCGACTCATGTTTCCTTTACATCTTTGTCATGTCCTTAGTATCAAGATGCCTAGACTGTATAAAGATAATAGAATTTTATTGGATACATGGAAAACCTTACAATTTGTCAGCAATCTAACAAATATTACTATTAGTAAATCAACAAATCAAACCATATGGCTGAACCCCAAGATTCAAATTGGCGGATTTAAGATCATCTGGAAGCTTTGGATGATTGCAGGAATAAGGACTTTAAATGATGTTATTTTAAATGGTAAACTGCTTGACTTTTCACAGTTGCAGCATAAATATGGTCTTAAATCACAAAGTTTTAGGTGGCTGCAACTGAAGCAGGCCATTCAGGTAGGGTTCCCTGAATGGAAAAATCTGAATATGCAATATAGTCTGGAATTTCTATGCTTTCAGGCGGACTTTCTGGGACACCAGGCCGCACAGTGGTATAAAATTATATGTGAATCTGTTAAAAAGAAACCCAAAAATGGTCTTAGAGATATTTGGAGCATTGAGATTAAGCATCAAATTTCAGCATCTCAATTGCCACAAATTTGGTCTTGGAGGATGAGATGTACAGTGTCTGCATCTATGAGACAAACTTGTTTTTTTCTTCTGCATAGAGCGTTTTGGACCCCAGTTAGAATACAAAAGTTAAATAGTTCAAAGTCTAATAGATGCTGGCACTGTAATCTTGAAGTAGGAACTTTAGATCATCTTTTGTTTTATTGTCCCTTTAGCTTAGCCTTTTGGAATTCAATTTGGAATCAAATAAATTGTTTATTGGAAAAGCATGTGGCATTATCTTATGATACAGTACTATTTGGTACGTCAATGAGGAAAAAGAGCCAAATATCATCAAATAACAATAAACTTTTATTGATAATGACAGGAGTCGCCATTCAGCATATCACAAGTAATTGGAAAAACTGTAGTAGACTCAATTATAATTTCTGGTGGAATTCATTATGTCACATATATAAAATGGAAAGAACAATAGCTATACAAAAAGGGAACTATAAGAATTTTAATAAAATTTGGGAGCCATTAACTTCTTATTGTAATGAGTAAATACCATTTTTCAATTGAAATATACACCGTCTAATGTTAGAAAGGGGGGGGCTTTATATTTTATTATTCATATTGGGAAAATAAGAGAGGGAATGATGGGAGGGGAGGGTGGTAATTTTATGCAGTGTTCTCCCCAGGGCCTTACAGCCGGGCGCTGCATCCGGCTGATTTAGATGACCGCCCAGCTAATCCTGCTCCTGCTGCTGCCGCCGATGCTCCTTCCCGGGCAGACTCGCTGCCGAAAATTTTGTTTGATGCCTGCCTTTTTTTTTTTTTTTTGCCTGCATGCTTTTACTTGCTTCGGGCCTTCCTCGTTGCCGGGACCTGCCTACTTTCTGTTTCCGCGAAGGCAGGACCCGGCAGCGAGGAAGGCCCGAAGCAAATAAAAGCAGCAAGTTGTAAGCTTCCCTCCGGGGCTCTATTGTGTGCGTGCCGGCTTCCCTTCTCTTTCCCCGCCCCCCCCCCCCCCGGGATGCTACTTCCGGTTTCGAAGGGAAGAGAAGGGAAGCCAGCACGCACACGATAGAGCCCCGGAGGGAAGCTTACAACTTGCTGCTTTTACTTGCTTCAGGCCTTCCTCGCTGCTGGGTCCTGCCTTCGCGGAAACAGAAAGTAGGCAGGATCCGGCAACGAGGAAGGCCCGAAGCAAGTAAAAGCAGCAAGTGTAGTGGTATACCATTTGAGAAAAACAAACGCATGGACATCGGACCCGATTCTGCTTGCTCTTTTAAAGCTCCGATCCAAGCAACCTTGGTGCCTATTGTGGAAGATAAAGTGGTCAGCCAGGAAGAATAAAATCAAGAAAGTTCAAGTTTAGTCAAGCTGTGATTTGAACTTTATAGGCATTTGTTTTTCATCCTTTAACTGGCAGGCAGAAGGATGCTCCATTTATTAATCTTGCAAAGTCCTGATATAGGAAAAGTTAGAAGTGCATCAGGATTTAAGGAGCTTGGGGTGTGCAAATCCACTTAATGCAGAAATTACAGTAAAACGAAATCACTTTTCTATTTCACTGCAGCTCTATGAGGTTCTTTTGCACTTAGCTATAGTCAAATGATGGATAGGAATATGTTTATTTCATTTAAGTTAAGGGAAAACAATATTTTTTCTGAGTATCCTTTAAATAATGGTTCACAAATTAATTCAGCCTGTTTTAAGGCTGGGTTTTGTTTTTCACATTATTGCTTCTGTTTTTATAATCCTTAAAAAAAAATAAGGGGCAATTCTCCAAGTGGGTTCTTCCTCGTAGGCACCCTGAGACTGTACAGGGAACGCCTATTCTATAGCAGTGAATGGGCTCTCAGGTTCCATTACCGAATGGTAGCATATAGATTCAAGCGCCTTACAGTTAAAGCAGCCATAGAACTGACGTAACTAAACATGTCCACTTGTGGGAGAAATGATTTTATTTTCAGTTTAGTGATCAAAATGTGTCTGTTTTGAGAATTTATATCTGCTGTCTATATTTTGCACTATGGCCCCCTTTTACTAAATCGCAATAGCGGTTTTTAGCACAGGGAGCCTATGAGCATCGAGAGTAGTGCAGGGCATTCAGCGCATCTCCCTGCGCTAAAAACTGCTATTGCGATTTAGTAAAAAGGGAGAGGTATATTTGTCTATTTTTGTATAGTTGTTCCTGAGGTGACATTGCATAAAATCATCTGCCTTGACCTCTTTGAAAACCTGCAGAATATATATTATAATTAACATTTTCTCTGCGTACAGTGTGCTTTGTGTTTTTGTTTATTTTATTTGTTGGTAGATCATTTTGACTTGGTCATTTTAAAAAGTAGGCCCTTTTGCCTGAGCAGTGGTCCCTGACTAGCTCTATAACCTATCTCTACTCCTATTCCTATAACTTACCTCTACTCCTATCCCTATAACCCTTCTCTACCCTTATCTATACCCCTCAATCCCTTTGTCCTCTAGGAACCTATCCAAACCTTCCTTGAAGCCCTGTATAGTGCTCCTGTCTACTACAGTCTCTGGAAGCACATTCCATGTATCCACCACCCTCTGGGTGAAAAAGAACTTCCTAGCGTTTGTTCAAAACCTGTCCCCTTTCAATTTCTCCGAGTGCCCCCTTGTACTTATGGTTCCCCTTAGTTTGAAAAATCTGTCCCTGTCTACTTTCTCTATGCCTTTCAGGATCTTGAAGGTTTCTATCATGTCTCCCCTTAGTCTCCGCTTCTCCAGGGAGAACAGTCCTAACTGTTTCAATCTGTCAGTATATGAGAGATTTTCCATACCCTTTATCAGTTTAGTTGCTCTTCTCTGGACTCCCTCAAGTACTGCCATGTCCTTCTTGAGGTACGGCAACCAGTACTGGACACAGTATTCCAGGTGTGGCCGCACCATTGCACGATACAGTGGCAGGATGACTTCCTTCAATCTGGTCGTGATACCCTTTTTAATGCGCCGTCGCCTTCAATGTTGTGTCCACCATCACTCCCAGGTCTCTTTCAAGGTTGCTCACCCCTAGCGGTGAACCCCCCATTTTGTAAGTGAACATTGGGTTCTTTTTCCCTATATGCATGACCTTGCATTTCCCTATGTTGAAGCTCATTTGCCACTTTTTGGCCCATTTTTCCAGTGTTGTCAGATCCTTTTGGAGATCTTCGCAGTCCTCCACGTTATTTACCTTGCTATATAGCTTGGTGTCATCTGCAAATTTAATAACCTCACATTTCGTTCCTGCCTCCAGGTCGTTGATAAATATATTGAACAGGAGAGGTCCCAGTATCAACCCCTGCGAAACTCCGCTTGTGACCCATTGCCAGTCTGAGTAATGGCCCTTTACTCCAACCCTCTGTTTCCTGTCCGCCAGCCAGTTTTTGATCCATCGGTGGACCTCCCCTTGTACCCCGTGGTTCCATAGCTTCCTTAGCAGTCTTTCGTGTGGCACCTTGTCGAAGGCTTTTTGGAAGTCAAGGTAAATGATGTCTATGGATTCCCCTTTATCCACCTGGCTTGTTACCCCCTCAAAGAAGTATAATAAGTTCGTGAGGCATGACCTGCCCTTGCAGAAGCCATGCTGGCTCGACTTAAGCTGCCCATTTTTTTTCGATGTATTCCCAGATGCTGTCTTTAATCAGCGCTTCCATCATCTTTCCCGGGACCGAGGTCAAGCTCACCAGTCTGTAGTTTCCCGGGTCTCCCCTTGAGCCTTTTTTGAAGATGGCCGTGACTTTTGCTATTTTCCAGTCCCCCGGAATCTCTCCAGTTTTTAAGGATAGGTTGCATATTTGTCGGAGTGTCTCAGCTATTTCATTTCTTAGTTCCTTGCGTACCCTTGGGTGAAAGCCGTCTGGACCCGGTGATTTGCCGCTCCTTAGCCTGTCTATCTGCCCGAGGACATCCTCCTTGCTCACCTCTAGTTGGACCAGATTTTCATCCTGCTCTCCTTTTACGATCTCCTCGGGTTCCGGAATGTTGGTTGTGTCCTCCCTCGTGAAAACTGACGTGAAGTTTCAAGTTTCAAGTTTATTATGATTTTATATACCGCCTATCAAGGTTATCTAAGCGGTTTTTACAATCAGGTACTCAAGCATTTTTCCCTCTCTGTCCCGGTGGGCTCACAATCTATCTAACGTACCTGGGGCTATGGAGGATTAAGTGACTTGCCCAGGGTCACAAGGAGCAGTGCAGGGTTTGAACCCACAACCCCAGGGTGCTGAGGCTGTAGATCCAACCACTGCGCCACACACTCCTCAAGAACTCATTTAACCTGTCAGCTATCTGTTTTTCCTCTTTTACCGCTCCCTTTCTGTCCCCATCATCCAAGGGTCCCACTTTTTCCCTCGTTGGTTGCTTCCCCTTAACGTACCTGAAGAACGATTTGAAGTTTGTTGCTTCCCCCGCCAGTCTCTCTTCATATTCTCTTTTTGCTTTCCTAACCACTCGGTGACACTCCTTTTGGTGTCTTTTATGCTCCTTTTGGTTGTCCTCAGTTTTGTCCTTTTTCCATTTTTTGAATGATGCTTTCTGGTCACTTATCGCCCTTGTTACTGCATTTGTTATCCACACTGGGTTTTTTGTTCTATTTTTTTTTGCACCCTTTTCTGAATCTGGGAACGTACAGGTTCTGTGCTTCGTGCACTGTGCTCTTCAGTAGAGTCCAGGCTTTTTCTACGGACTCTATCCTCTTTGTGCTGTTGTTGAGTTTATTTCCCACCATTTTCCTCATGGCATCATAGTTCCCTTTTTTGAAGTTGAGTGCTGTCGCCGTAGTTCTTTTCACCTTTGATGATCCACTTTCTATCCTGTACTGGATCGTGTTGTGATCGCTGTTTCCTAGTGGGGCTAGCACCACCACCTCCCTAGCAGGTCCCCCTAGTCCGTTGAGGATTAGGTCAAGAGTGGCATCACCCCGTGTTGGTTCCGTGACCAGCTGTTCCATGAAACAGTCCTTCGTAACCTCCAGGAATTCGGTCTCCCTCATGCAGTTTGAGTGCCCGATACTCCAATCTATTCCAGGGTAGAAGTCCCCTATCACCACCACCCTTCCGCTTTTGCATACCTGCCTCAGTTCAGCTTCCAGATCCTTGTCGATTTCTTCCGTTTGCCCAGGTGGGTGATAGTACAGACCCAATTTTATGTCTGCTCTAGTTCCTCCTGGTAGCTTAACCCATAGTGATTCCAAATCATCCACCCTTGCAGTTGTTTCCATCCTGGTTGAAGGTATGGAATCCTTTATATATAGCGTTATTCCTCCACCCTTTTTGTGTGACCTATCTCTCCTGTAGAGTTTGAAACCTGGTAAAGCCACATCCCATTTGTTGTCATCAGTCCACCACGTTTCTGTGACTCCAATTATGTCTAGGCCCTTATTGCTGGTTAAGACTTCCAGCTCTCCCATTTTCGCCTTTAGGCTCCTAGCATTTGTGTATAGGCAAAGTAAGTCCCGGTTTTTCGTCTTTCGTGCTGTTATTCCTCGTGGTTGGGGGCTCCTGGCGACCCTCTCGTGAGTTGCCAGTCCCCAAGCCTCGTCTCGGTCAACCTCCTCCTGTGGTGTGTCTGTTTCGTCCTCAGCTTGTTTCCCTGTTTTTGATTGTCCATCTGGAATCCGTTGTACTTTATTAGTCCTGTTTGCCGGTTTTATTTGTGCCCTAGACCCCTGCAATTTTCCCTTAGGTCCTTTTTCAAAAAGCTCCCACTCAGTCCTGAGCCCTCTTTTACAGTGTCCTTGCTCAGTATCTTTGGCCCTGGTCCCCTGCATAGCGTCCTTAGGTTCTTTTTCCAAAAGTTCCCTCTCAGTCCCAATCATTTTTTTACAAAGCCCTTGCTCTATGTCCATGGCCCTGGGCCCCTGTGTTGCATTCTTAGTTCCTTTTCCCAAAAGATCCCACTCAATCCCCAGTCCTCTGTTGGTCTGCCTGTTTTTTTTTTCATTTTTTTTCTATGGTCATAGATATTATGTATGTGTAACACACACACAAAATGTGACCCATAAAAGAAAAATGCCATGCTGCCCCCCCCCCCAATGACAGCCCTCTCCAATGCGCCCCCGGAACCACAACCCCTCTTCCCCCCGCGCCTGCAAAAATCAGCAGGAAGGATACCCACTTCCTCCTGCCACTGCGGAAACCCACTCCTCCACGCCATCCAAAATAAGCAGGAGGGAAACCCATTCCCTTCTGCCACCTCAGAAATCCCCTTTGTGCCAGCCAAAATCAGCAGGAGGGATGCCCACTCCCGCCTGCCCTCCGTGAACCCACACACACTGACCCCCCGTAAAGCCTCCCAAACCGACCCTTCCCCTCTCCCGCTCCCCTTCCTAAAAAAAAAAAATTGGCAGGAGGGATGCCCACTCCCGTCTGTCACCAGATGTCCCTGAACCCCCACCTCCATACTTGGAAATTAGTCAACATAAGGAGGGATGCTCGGTCCCTCCTGCTCCTCAGGCCCACCACTGCAAAATGACGGGCCTTCCCCTTCCCGGTGCATCTTGGGATGCATGGGGAGGTGCCTTAGGAGTCTGAGCCAATTAGGGCTGTATCTGGGGATACAGAGGGAGATGCCTAAGGCTCTGATTGGCTTGACTGAGGCCTGGGAGGGGCCTTAGGCATCTGAGACAATCAGGGTCTTAGGCTCCTCCCCAAGCATCCCCTTCAGGGATTCAAGACAAGGTTCGATAAGTTCCTACTGGAACAGAACATACGCAAGTAAGGCTAGATTCAAATAGGGCACTGGTCTTTGACCTAAGGGCTGCCGCGTGAGCGGACTGCTGGGCACGATGGACCACATGTCTGATCCAGCAGTGGCAAATCTTATGTTCTTATGCACCAGGAAGGGGAAACTCGCCATTTTGCAGTGGCGGGCCTCTTGCTGTCAACTAATTTCGAGGTATTGGGGGGCAGGGGGGGTTCAGGGGGGCTTTCAATGGCAGGAGGGAGTGGGCATCCCTCCTGTCAATTTTTTTTTTTTAATAAGGGGAGTGGGGGAGGGGAGGGGTCAGTTCAGGGGGGCCTTGCAGGGGGGCGGTTCACAGCGGTAGGAGGGAGTGAGCATCCCTCCTGCTGATTTTGGCTGACATGGGGGGGTCCACGGTGGCAGATGGGAGTGGGCATCCCTCCTCCCTCTATTCTGGTTTCGGGGTGGTCATCAGGGGGGGGGCTGTCACGGGCATTTTTTTTAATGGGGCAGATATTGTGCCCTATCCATATCACTCCTTCCCTCCCCTCTTCTCTTTTTCCAATTATAATCCTGTTTTTACATTAATGATTGTAAAGCACATGGAAGCTATGAGGAATTTATTAATGTTTCCAGATTCACTAGTATAATACAGGTAGTCCCTGGGTTAAGAACGAGTTATGTTGGGTTTTTTTTAAATATCTTTATTCATTTTCAAACTTTCATCAAGTGTACAGACATCAAAAACAACAACATTAAAATACAACACTTGCGATTCTTTCTAATGTATCTTATAATATGTATAATTATAATTATCCCTCTTCCCTCCCACCCTTCCCATTATTCTTTTCTAAAATGAACAATAAAATGTAAACCCTCCACCCTCCCCACATTAGATGGTGTATATTTCAATAGAAAAATGGCATTTAATCATTACAATAAGCAGTTAATGGCTCCCATATTTTAATAAAATTCTTATAATTACCATGTTGTATAGCTAACGATCTTTCCATTTTATATATGTGACATAATGAATTCCACCAAAACTTATAACTGAGTCTACTATGATCTTTCCAATTATTAGTGATATGTTGAATGGCAACTCCAGTCATGATCAATAAAAGTTTATTATTATATGAAGATATGTTTTTAAAGCTGTTTTTAAGTCAGATGTGTATATATCTCAGAACATGTAGATTTTAAGATTCTTGCTGCTTACCTCTGCTCCCGGCCAACAAGAGGGTCTACCAGTTCCTACCAATGTTCCCTCTAAGGTACAGCATGCATGGTACCGTAACTAAAATGCACCAACAATCCCGTGCAGGACTTATGCACGGGGGCCTTAAAACAGTTCATAGAAACATAGAAAGATGACGGCAGAAAAGGGCTATAGCCCATCAAGTCTGCCCACTCCACTGTCCCACCCCATTAAGTCAGAGTGCTGCTCGACCCACGTAGAGATCCCACGTGGATGTCCCATTTATTCTTAAAGTCGAGCACGCTAGTGGCCTTGATCACCTGCACCGGTAGTTTGTTCCAGTGATCCACCACCCTTTCTGTAAAGAAATACTTCCTGGTGTCACCACCAAATCTCCCTCCTCTGAGTTTGAACAGGTGCCCCCTTGTGACTGAAGGTCCCTTAGGAAAGAATATGTCGTTTTCCACCTCGACATGACCTGTGACGTACTTAAATGTCTCAATCATGTCACCCCTCTCCCTGCGCTCCTCTAGAGAGTAGAGCTGCAACTTGCCCAGTCTTTCCTCGTATGAGAGACCCTTGAGTCCGGAGACCATCCTAGTGGCCATTCGCTGGACCGACTCAGCTCGAAGTACATCTTTATGGTAATGTGTCCTCCAGAATTGCACACAGTACTCCAGATGAGGTCTCACCATGGTTCTGTACAGTGGCATTATGACTTCAGGTTTACGGCTGACGAAGCTTCTATTGATACATCCCATCATCCGCCTTGCCTTGGATGAGGCCTTCTCTACTTGTTTGGCAGCCTTCATGTCTGCACTGATGATTACTCCCAAGTCCCGTTCTTCTGAGGTCGTAGCTAGTGTTTCTCCATTCAAGGTGTATGTTCTGCATGGAATTCTGCTGCTGAGATGCATCACCTTACACTTCTTTGCGTTGAAGCCTAGCTGCCATGTCGAGGACCAGTTTTCCAACTTGATCAGATCCTGCGCCATACCATCCGTGAGATCGCTTTCACCTACTATATTGCACAGTTTGGCGTCGTCGGCAAACAGCGCTACTTTTCCCTGAAGCCCTCGGGTCAAGTCCCTTATGAATATGTTAAAAAGGGATGGTCCCAGGACTGAGCCCTGCGGCACTCCGCTAGTCACCTCCGATGTCTTAGAGAGGGTGCCATTGACCACCACCCTCTGAAGTCTTCCACTCAGCCAATCATTGACCCATGCCGTTAGTTTCTCACCTAACCCCATCGATTTCATCTTGTTTAATAGTCTACGGTGTGGGACACTGTCAAACGCTTTACTGAAATCCAAGTACACTATGTCCAGAGACTCTCCCGAGTCTAGCTTTCCTGTCACCAAGTCAAAGAAGCTGATAAGATTGGATTGGCATGACCTGCCCCTAGTAAATCCATGTTGACAGGGATCCCTCAGATTCCCCTCATCCAATATCGTGTCTAATTTCCCTTTAAGTAGAGTTTCCATGAGTTTACACACTATTGATGTGAGACTTACTGGTCTGTAATTCGCAGCCTCCGCTCTGCAACCCTTTTTGTGCAGAGAAACAACATTGGCAGTTTTCCAGTCCAGGAGGACTCTCCCCGTACTTAGGGAGAGATTGAAGAGCATGGCTAACGGTTCCGCCAAAACATCGCATAGCTCTCTGAGCACTCTTGGGTGCAGATTGTCCGGTCCCATGGCTTTGTTCACCTTGAGTCTTGACAGTTCTTTGTAAACATCAGCTGGTGTGAACTCAAACTTCTGAAATGGGTCATCCATGCTTTGCTTTGCATCCAGCCGAGGCCCGTGCCCTGGTGCCTCGCAGGTAAAGACTGAACAGAAGTAATCATTCAGTAGTTTGGCTTTATCGAGTCAGTTTCCACATAATTCCCATCTGGCGTTCTAAGGCGTACTATCCCGTTTGTGTTCTTTTTCCTGTCTCTAATGTATCTGAAGAAGGATTTGTCCCCTTTCTTGATGTTCTTCGCTAGAGTTTCTTCCATACGAAGTTTGGCCTCCCTGACTGCTGTTTTGACCGCTGCACACTTTGTCCTGTATTCAACATTTGCTTCTTTTTCCCCCATGCGTTTATATGATAGAAATGCTCTTTTCTTCTCCTCCTCCTCATCTGTGAACCATTGGGGTTTCCTTTTTCTTTGTTTGGTTACCGATTTTATGTAGCGGATAGTTGCCTCATGAAGGATCGATTTCAAGGTTGTCCACATAGCTTCCACATTATCAGTTACTTCTTGAACCTGCAGCGTCTGGTAGACGAAATCTCCCATGCGTGCGAAGTCAGTGCCCCTGAAATTGAGTACCCTTGTTTTTGTTTGTGATCTAGGGAAGCCTTTCTTAAGGTTAAACCATACCATGTTATAGTCACTGGTGGCTAGCGTCTCTCCCACCGAGACGTCCGAGATGCTTTCCCCATTCATAAGTACCAGGTCCAGAACCTGTTAATGCTATGAGGAGAGGAGTGAGGGAGAACCCCCCCAGTAAACTTACAAGGGTTCGGGCTTCCAATGGGGTGTGTTTGTGGGAGGCCCACCCCATTACAGTGGAAACTGCTGTTTTTCTTTGTTTTTTGGTTATTCATCAGTTTTCGCAAACACTTGTAAGTTTAGTGGAGGGGTTCCCCCCACCCCTACCCCCTCAGAGTTCTAACAGGAACTGTTTTAAGGCGGAGCACTTAAGTCCTGCGTGGGATGTCATGACCAGAAGAGGGAAGTCCTAGGACACCGACTAGCCCGCCTACTTCACAGGGCTTTAAACTAGGTAAGTTGGGGGAGGGTACAGGCTCAATCAACCCACCTGGCGAGCTAGGCTGCCAACACTTTTTGGAGACTGGGGTAAGTGGACACCGAAATTCTGGGTCTGGGACTGGGGCGAGTACACACATTTCCGAGTCTGGGGTGGGTACATGTTGTGATTCGGGGTCTAGGGAGGGTACACACCTTGCAAATTGTACCAAAAGAGTCCAAATAGCTCAAGCAGGAATTCCCCCACAGGGTACACACATTTCTGTGTCTGGGGTAGATGCTCACATTAAAACTAGCACTAAAAGCGAACATGCGACATGGAAAGCCATGTACATCAACGCCCACAGTTTGGGCAACAAGATCCTAGAATTAGAGACTGAAATGAGGAACGCTGACCTGGATGTGGTGGCGATATCTGAGACCTGGCTCACGGACTCCCACGGGTGGGACATGGTCATACCAGGCTACAATTTACTTCGCCGTGACAGGGAGGGCAAGATGGGAGGAGGTGTAGCACTATATACTAAAGATGACATTAAAGTCACCAGAATTGCAGATGTCAGGTATACAGGGGAATCCCTTTGGGTAAATTTGGCCAGGGGAAAAGACAAATGCCTGTATCTTGGCGTAATATACAGACCCCCAAAACAGGAGGACCTGGATATGGAATTGATCGGAGACATAGAGAATATCACCTTGCGAGGGGATACAGTACTGTTAGGTGACTTCAATATGCCTGGTGTGGATTGGAACACACTTTCCTCTGCATCCAGCAGCAGCAGGAGGCTATTGAACTCTATGAAGGGAGCAAGACTGAAACAACTGGTACTGGAGCCAACAAGGGAGCAGGCAATACTGGACCTGTTACTTACCAATGGCGAAAGTGTCACAGAGGTCTCAGTGGGCGAAGCGTTGGCCTCCAGTGACCACAATATGGTATGGTTCAATCTCAAAAAGGGGTTCGCCAAATCTAACACATTGACCAAGGTCCTAAGCTTCAAGGACGCCAACTTCGAGGGCATGGGGGAATTCATCCATCAAGCGCTACAAAACCAAGCGGTAACAGATAACGTAGAAGAAATGTGGTCAGCTCTGAAAGATACCATACAGGAGGCAACCAACCGATATATAAAATCAGTAAGTAAACGGCGAAGGAACAATAGGCCACAGTGGTTCTCTGCGGAGATCTCGGGCCTCATAAAAGAGAAGAAAAGAGCGTTCATTTCTTACAAACAATCAGGGAATCAGGACTCGAGAGAAGACTACCTGGCCAAGGCAAGAGCCGTCAAAACAGCAGTTAGAGAGGCCAAATTCTGAAACGAGGAGACGTTAGCGAAGAACATCAAGAAGGGCGATAAATCCTTTTTCAGGTATATTAGCGACAGAAACAGAAACACAGGCGGGATAGTACGCCTTAGGAAACCAGACGGGAACTATATAGAAGCAGACTCGGAAAAGGCTAAACTTTTAAACGAATACTTCTGTTCGGTCTTCACCCCGCGAGGAGCCGGGATCTAGCCCTCTGCTACAGACAAGGGATAGTTCAGCAGACCCATTTAGTAGCTTCGAGTTTACGCCAGGCAGTGTCTACTGTGAGCTGTCTAAACTCAAGGTTAACAAAGCGATGGGGCCAGACAACCTACACCCCAGGAGTTAAGTGATGTCTTAGCGGAACCACTATCCGCGCTTTTCAATCTCTCCCTTAGTACGGGTATAGTCCCGTTGGACTGGAAAACGGCTAACGTCATTCCACTCCACAAAAAAGGTTGCAGAATGGAGGCTGCAAACTATAGACCGGTGAGTCTCACATCAATAGTGAGCAAGCTGATGGAAACTCTAATCAAACGTCAATTGGATACGATCCTGAACGAGGAGAATCTACGGGATCCCCGTCAACATGGATTTACTATGGGGAGATCCTGCCAATCCAACCTGATCAGCTTCTTTGACTGGGTGACTAGGAAGCTGGATGTTGGGGAGCCCCTGGACATCGTATACTTAGACTTCAGAAAAGCTTTCGATAGCGTACCACATCGCAGGCTGTTGAGCAAAATGAGTTCTATAGGATTGGGTGACACTTTGACAAAATGGGTTGAGAACTGGCTTGGAGGCAGGCATCAGCGGGTGGTGGTGAACGGCACCCCCTCTGAAATGACGGAGGTGATCAGTGGAGTGCCGCAGGGCTCGGTCTTGGGCCCGATCCTGTTCAATATCTTTATAAGAGACTTGGCAGAAGGGCTTCGAGGTAAAATAACGTTATTCGCAGATGACGCCAAACTATGCAATGTAGTAGAAAGGAGTGCAACGGTCAAAAACTCAATGTCTGACAATATGAAGCACGACCTACTCCTATTGGAGCGCTGGTCTAGGATCTGGCAACTAGGTTTCAATGCCAAAAAATGCAAAGTCATGCACCTTGGCAGCCAAAATCCATGCAAAACTTACACCCTTAATGGCGAGATCCTAGCAAGGACTGTAGCAGAACGGGACTTAGGGGTGATCATCAGTGAAGACATGAAGACTGCCAATCAAGTGGAACAGGCTTCATCTAAGGCTAGACAAATCATAGGGTGTATACGTAGGGGTTTCGTCAATCATAAGCCTGAAGTCATTATGCCATTGTATAGATCCATGGTGAGACCCCATCTGGAATACTGTGTACAATTCTGGAGGCCTCATTACCGCAAAGATGTGCTGAGACTGGAGTCGGTCCAGCGAATGGCCACCTGGATGGTCTCAGGACTCAAGGACCTCCCGTACGAGGAATGGCTGGATAAGTTGCGACTATACTCTCTCGAGGAACGCAGAGAGAGGGGAGACATGATCGAGACGTTCAAGTATCTCACGGGCCGTATTGAGGTGGAAGAAGATATCTTCTTTTTCAAAGGTCCCACGGCTACAAGAGGGCATCCATGGAAACTCAGGGGAGGGAAGCTGCACGGTGACACCAGAAAGTACTTTTTCACCGAGAGAGTGGTGGATCGCTGGAATGGTCTTCCACTTCAGGTGATTGAGGCCAGCAGCGTGCCCGATTTTAAGACAAAATGGGATCGTCATGTGGGTTCTCTTCACAGAGAAAGGTAGGGGAGGGTCATTAAGGTGGGCAGACTAGATGGGCCGTGGCCCTTATCTGCCGTCTATTTCTATGTTTCTATGGGATTGTCGGCGCATTTTTGTCCGTCGCGGTTTTGACGGGTCACCACATGCACAACCATACACTGTTCTTAATATGTCCATTTATCATTCCTGAATCTGTTGCAGGAGAAGTGTAGGAGTCTATGCTCAGTGAAATCAAATGAAGCCTCAACCACGTTCTTAAGTATGAGTCGTACTTAAGTCGGGCGTCTGTAACTCGGGGACTGCCTGTATATCCTAAACTAGAATCCTGAATCCATGCCCTGTGATTAACTACCAAAGGTTTCTGCCTGTGCCACAATCACCAATAGTAATAGGATATTGACATCTCATCTGGTTGGAATCAAAGGCAAAAGGTTGATTACCCTGAAGTAGTAACAGCACCTCTTCTGCTTGACTCTTTACTTACACAGGTGTCCTGCTGGATACATTGTAAAATATGTTTAGCTGGAATAAGGAAATCAATTAGGTAGCGCAGTCCATCACCCCGATATGTTTTCTCCACCACATCAAACACCTGGCAGAGAATTGTGGCTGCTGTGACCTGGAACGGTGGGTAGAGCACAGACAGTGTACTCTGTATGCACTTATCCACAGATTCTGAATCCTGGCAAGAAAATATTAAAATAAGATTAAAATGGGAAAGTTTTTAAATGAGGCTGTGCAAATCATGAAGAGGGAGACTCTGCTAAAGATATATGTGTGATGGGCAATTCTATAACTGGGTACCCGCATTTACATGCCTCCTGGTACAAAATACCATTATTTTCATGTGTAACTGTGCACTTACAGAAATATGTGGCAGCAATGCAACTAGGCACTATTCTGTAAGAGTACATGTATGGATGCTGCTGCTACTTATTCATTCAACTTACAGAATAATGTCAGTTATGGGCATTGCTGTTGCATTTACATACCTGTAATTAAGCCAGGTCTATGGCACATAAATGTAAAGAGCGCCAGTTGGATTACACTAGTATTCTATAGCAGAATCTGGGCACCTAAATCACAGTTACTTACCATAACAGGTGTTATCCAGGGACAGCAGGCAGATATTTTCACGTGTGGGTGACGTCATCCACGGAACCCGGATGTTGACAGATTCGCAAGCAGACTTGCTTGTAAAACTTTAAGAAAGTTTGCGACTGCCGCACTGCACATGCATGAGTGCCTTCCCGCCCGACATAGGGCGCGTGTCTCCTCAGCGTCTCCTCAGTTCAGATAGCTAGCTAAGAAGCCAATCAGGGGAGGTGGGTGGGTTGTGAGAATATTTGCCTGCTGTCCCTGGACAAGTAGGCAGCCTATTCTCATATATGGTGACCTCCAAGCTAACCAGAATGGGATGGTGGGAGTGTTGGCAATTTAGGAGAATACATTTTAAAACTGCCTGGCTTAAATGGCCATCCTGTCTGGAAAAAGAATCCAGACAATAATGAGAGGTGAAAGTATGAACCGACGACCAAGTGGTAGCTTTACATATTTCCACAATAGGAGTAGATCTAAGGAAAGCTACTGATGCCGCCATGGCTCTGAATTTATGGGCTGTGACTTGACCCTGTAGATGCAGTCCTGCCTGAGCATAGCAGAAAGAGATGGTGCGCTTGGAAATTGGATGTCTCAACTTGTTAGGATCAAAAGAGACAAAAAGTTGAGGAGCAGATCTGTGTGGCTTAGTGCGTTGCAAGCAGAAAGCCAAAGCACGCTTACAATCCAGAGTATGAAGAGCTGTTTCTCCAGGATGAGAATGAGGCTTTGGAAAAAACACTGGAAGTTCAATGGATTGGTTGAGATGAAATTCTGAAACCACTTTAGGCAAGAATTTAGGATTAGTACGGAGGGCCACATTGTCATGATGGAATACTGTGAAAGGTGGGTCCGCTACTAAAGCTTGTAGCTCACTGACTCTGTGAGCAGATATGAGAGCAATGAGAAAACCCACTTTCCAAGTGAGATATTTGAGATGAGCCAAAGCCATTGGTTCAAAAGGAGGCTTCATCAATTGAGCAATTACAACATTGAGATCCCAAACCACTGGAGGCGGTTTGAGAGGTGGCCTGACATTGAAAAATCCTTTCATAAATCTGGAAACCACAGGATGAGCAGAAAGGGGTTTTCCTTCTATAGGCTGATGGAAAGCAACAATTGCACTGAGATGGACTCGAATAGATGTAGATTTGAGGCCTGATTGAGATAAATGCAATAGATAATCCAAAACTGAAGACAAGGATGTAGATTGAGGCTCCTTGTGATGAATGGTGCACCAAGCAGAAAATCTAGTCCATTTCTGGTTGTAACACTGCCTAGTGGTAGGCTTCTGAGAAGCCTCTAAAATGTCCTTGGCAGATTGAGAAAACTATAGAGTGGCAATTCGGTTGAGAGATACCAAGCTGTCAGGTGTAGAGACTGCAGGTTGGGATGAAGTAGAGAACTCCTGACTCTGTGTAAACAGAGACGGAAAAACTGGTAGAAGTAGTGGCTCCCTGCTGCTGAGTTGAACTAGAAGGGAGAACCACTGTTGTCTGAGCCACTGAGGAGCTATCAGAATCATGGTGGCATGTTCATGTTTGAGTTTGACTGAATGTCTTGAGAATGAGAGGAAATGGAGGAAAAGCATATAAAAACTGATTTGTCCATTCCAGAAGAAAAGCATCTGCCTCAAGGCGATGAGGAGAGTATATCCTGGAACAGAACTGAGGCAGTTTGTTGTTATGGGGAGATGCAAAGAGATCTATCTGAGGGGGTCCCCCACTGAGAAAAAATGTGATAGAGAGGCGAGGAACTAAGTGTCCATTCATGAGTTTGCAGAAGACGACTCAATTTGTCCACCAGACAGTTTTTCTCTCCTTGAATATAGACTGCTGTTAGAAAGGTGTTGTGAAGGATTGCCCCATTCCACACCTTTTGAGCTTTCTGGCAGAGAGGGAGAGATCCTGTGTCTCCCTGCTTGTTGACGTAGTACATGGCGACTTGATTGTTTGTCCGAATGAGGACTACCTGATCGTGAAGAAGATGCTGAAAATCTTTAAGGGCATTGAAGATCGCTTGAGTTCCAACAGATTTATGTGACACTGACGATCTGTGCTGGACCAATGGCCTTGAGTACGAGACCATCGAGATGAGCCCCTCAAGCGTAGGTCAAGAAATCTGTTGTGAGGACCTTCTGATGAGGGGGCGTGTGAAACAGTAAACCTCTGGAGACATTGGAAGAGAACATCCATCAGTGGAGAAACTGTCTCAATGAAGGAGTCACTGTAATGTGTTGAGAGAGTGGGTCTAAAGCCTGCGCCCACTGAGATGCCAGCGTCCACTAAGGAATTCTGAGGTGAAGTCTGGCAAAAGGAATCATGTGAACTGTAGAGGCCGTGTGACCTAGAAGAACCATCATGTGCCTCGCTGAAAGTGAAGTGAGGGAAAACACTTTTTGACAAAGTTGAATGAGAGCATCCTGACACTGTTGAGGAAGAAATGCTCTAGAGTTACAGAGTATCCAGTACAGCTCCGATGAACTATAGAGTCTGAGAGGGCTGTAGTTGGGATTTCGTGAAGTTGATTTCGAACCCCAAGCTTTGGAGGAACCAAGTAGTCCGTGGGGTCGCTACAATAACCCCCTGAGATGTTGAATCTTTGATGAGCCAATCATCCAGGTATGGGAAAACCTGAAGACCATGGTTTTGCAGAGCTGCTGCTACCACCACTAGGCACTAGGAGATGATGCCAGGCCGAAGGGTAGCACTCTGTACTGAAAATGATGATTTTCCACCCGCAATCCGAGGAACTTGCGAGAGGCTGGATGAATGGGAATTTGAGTATAAGCCTCTTTGAGATCCAAAGCATAACCACTCGTTCTGATCTAGAAGGGGATACAAGGATGCCAGAGACAGCATCCAAAATTTTTCTCTGACAAGAAATTTGAGTGCTCTGAGATCCAAAATAGGTTGCAGATCACCCGTCTTCTTCAGAACTAGGAAGTAACGGGAGTAAAACCCCCTGCTCTGCTGTTCCAGAGGAACTTCCTCGATGGAACAGAGATGAAGCAGAGCTTGAGATTCCTGAAGAAGAAGGGTGATCTGGGATGGATTGGAAGGATACTCTCTTGGGGGAAGATTTTGTGGAACCTGGATGAAATGAAGAGAGTAATCCTCCCTGATGATAGAGGACCATATGTCGGATGTAATGAGTTCCCATTGATGGGATTGCTCTGTGTGAGATGGTCAAAAAGACTGAGAAGCCTTAGGTGCAGCAGAAGTCTGAGGTTTTTGCTGCCGTTGTTGCTGCTGTTGTTGTTTTTTAGGAGGTGGACTTGAACAAGGCGCTGCTTTCTGAGGGAAATGCCTCTGGTATGATGGAACAGGCCTATAACCTTTGGCAGTGGAAGGCTTTGGCTTTGGTCTGATGATGGAAGCAAAGGACTTCTCATGCTCAGATAAACACTTGGTAGTTGCCTCAAAAGAGTCATCAAACAATACATTGCCCTGGCGTGGGATGTTAGCCAGTCGATCTTGGAGATTGAGGTCCATGTCCATGGTGCGAAGCCAGGCAAGACGACGCATGGCAGTGACCCTAGAGGACAGTTCAAACGCATCATATGCAGATTGAACCAGATGCATGCGAAGCTGACCCAGAGTGTTGTGAAGTTGTTGAAACTCTGGAAGTCTATGTTGAGGAAGATATTTGAAGAAATCATGCATGGTGTTAACCAAATGTTTGAGATAAGATGAGAAGACAAAGTTGTGGCTCAAAACTCGGGTTGTCATGATTGATTTTTGATACAGCCGACGACCAAACTTGTCCATAGTCCTGCCCTCTCTTCCAGGTGGGATGGTGGCATAAACCTTGGTAGGATGGGTTCTTTTTAAAGAAGATTCCACGAGAAGGGACTGATGGGATAGTTGAGACTTCTCAAATCCCTTACAGTGTACCATCCTATATTGAGATTCCAACTTTGCTGGCACAGCAGGAATGGAATATGGTGTCCCAAGATTTCTCTTGAAAATTTGAGAAAGAATGCCATTTATGGGTAATTTGAGAGACTCTCTAGGAGGATGAGGCATTCCCAGTTCTTCCAGATACTTGAGTATTTTGAGTCAGATTCTAAAGATATGTTAAGATCTGTACTCATCTTACATAAAAACTTGGAAAAGGATACTGGGTCTGAAGAGGAATGACCTCGTTGAGGAGAAGGTGAACGAGAACCCCTAGAGGTACCTCTCATAGCAGAAAACAAAGGTGAAGCCTCTGTGGAGTATTGATACCTGATATCCGAGTTCAGAGGCAAAGATGACCAACTTCTGGAACGTGAAGAGAACCTTGCAGGAGAAGAACTCAACTGACGAGAGTGGTGAGGTTCCACAACAGATCTCCTTGACGAAGGAGTTGGTGGTCTAGAAGAGCCTCGATGCCTGGAGAGATGAGATCTGTTTTGAGAAGAAGACCTGGGCCTCGATGGAGAAGCATGTCTCAAATCATGGTCTCATGATTGAGTCGGATCCAGTATGGAAGATGAATGTCGGGGTATCCTATGCCTCGAGAAGGGCAACGCCTTATGCAAAGAGGTAGGACTGGAAGTCGGAGTAAAAGGTCGAGATACCAAAAAGGACTCAGCTCCTTGTAACGAGGTATCTCAAAGCACTCTTAAAGACTTGACTCCTTGCATAGAGTATGTAGACTGAGCTCGAGGCACTCTCAAGGAATCAACTCCTTGTATAGAGTGTGTAGAGTCTTCTGGAGGCACTCTTAAGGACTCGACTCCTTTTATATAGTGATCAGGTTGAGCTCAAGGCACTGACAAGGACTCAACTCCTTATATTACTGCTGAGTGCTCAGACTGGACTGCAGGAAGCAGAGTCGAGGAAGAAGTGAATTGGGCAAGCATGTTACCGAACTCCTGATGCAGAAGAGTTGCCAACATATTCTGCAAAACCGGCACTGAGACCATTGCATCTGGTACATTGGGGTGGCTATAGTCTCCGAGGAAGACGACCTCAAAGAAAAAAAGAGGTCTTGATTTTCAGACATGTTTCTTGGGAAGCTTGAAAACCATCGGTTCTAAAGGTGGCATGCCTGGAGGAGTTGGCTTAGCTATCTTACCTGAGGGAGACAGTGAGGATAACGGCTCCTCAGGAGAGGATTTAGCTGATTTCCCCGAGGACGAGGACTTCCCAAACGAGGAAGGTTTGATTAAGGGTGAGACCGAGGTGAAAATCAGTAGCCCCGTAGAAGAATTCACTGGATTCGGGGTCAAAGTCGAAGTTGGGGTTTGACTTGAGGTCGAGGCCTTAGGTAAAGGCTTATCTATCTCACCGAATATTTTTTCTACTTGAACTCGACGACTTTTAAGGGCTCAAGTTTGAAAGGTAGCACAGTGAACATAAGACTCTGGACAATAGTCAGGTCCTAAACACTGTACACACCAATTGTGTGGGTCAGTGAGGGAAATCGCATGTTGACACTGGCTACACTTCTTGAAGCCTGTGACGAGCCGGGACATAGAATAAAAAACAGCCACAGCCAAATCGAAGCCTGCACGCTGAGGCCTCAGGGTAGGCCCCACCGTTGACACGAAGAAAATAACAAACAAACTTAAATTTAAAAAAATTAATAAATAAAATGAAACACACAATAAACACAGCGACCCTGTAAGGAAAAAACATGAATTGCAGTGAGAGAAGGCACAAGTAGAACTAAGTCTAGCGCAGAGCGTCAAAACGAGGATTTCTTGGCTCCGCGGAAAACTGAGAACTGAGGAGACGCACGCCCAACGTCGGGCAGGAAGGCACTTGCGCATGCATGGTGCAGGGCGGGAAGGCACTCGCGCATGCATGGTGCGGCAGTCGCAAACTTTCTTAAAGTTTTATAAGCAAGTCTGCTTGCGAGGCTGTCCGCATCCAGGCTCCGTGGATGACGTCACCCACATGTGAGAATATGCTGCCTGCTTCTCCTGGGATAAATGCTGTTATGGAGTATGTTCTCACCATACAGCATCAAGGAGCCGAAAAGGATGCACCTAGTTACAGAATTACCCCCTTTGTCTATTATTCATTGTATGATGCTTTCACATATTCATGAAATGAATCAAACTAGAAAAAAAAATTGCTGCTTACCTGCGTCACCTCTGTGACTAAGAATATAAGATATGTCATACTGGATCAGACCAAAAGTCAATTAAGCCCAGCAGGACACAAGTACCTGACAGGATCCCAGAGAATAGATCTTACTATTCATACCCAGAAGTAAACAGTGGCTTTCTCAGATCTGCATGGCTAAGGATGGTTTAAGGATTTTTTCTCATAATTTTTTAAACCTTTAAGTGCTTTGACCACATCTTATACTCACAAATTCAACAACTTATTTTTGTGTCAAGTGAAAACAATACTTTCACTGATTTGTATATCTCTGTCTCTTAATTTCATGGTGGGTCCCTAATTTTTCCATTTGACAGGATCAAAATTTATCTCTGGCCTCACACTACTCTTCTCCTCACTTCCCTTGCTCCTTCAATTTTATCTAATAAAATTCTCCCCCTCCAAAGCAACAGCATGTGACTTTGGACCAGTACCATGGCTAGCTAAGTACAACTGGTGCAGCCACACAGGGCACAAGGGAAGCCGGGACACCAAGATAGCTCTCCATCCATTAATTTCCCTTGCCAGCACAACACAAGTAGGTACGGTAGTTTAGGAGCATGCTTAACGTGACCATTTATTTTTTTCATCAAAACGGGACATCTATTAATATTCAGTCCCGCCCCCAATCCAGTCCTAGCCCCACCCCAATCCCACCCTAGTCCCGCCCTAGCCCCACCCCCAATTTCTTCCATTCATTTTTCATGTACACACAATTGCTTATTATTTCATAATGGTAACCATAAAATTAAAAAAAACACAAAGCACCCTATATGAAGAGAAAATATTAATTATCATTTATATTTGGGGGTTTTCAAAGATGTCACCTCAGTAACTATAGAAAAATAGACAAATATATTGCAAAATATAGACAGCAGATATAAAGTCTCAAAATTGGCACATTTTGATCACTAAATTGAAAATAAAATCATTTTTCCTACCTTTGCTGTCTGGTGAATTCATGAGTCTCTGGTTGCGTTTCCTTCTGACTGTGCATCCTTTCTTTCATTTCTTTCTGCACTCAGGCCCAACAATTGTCCCTTTCTATTCCCTCCCTACTTCCTTCTTATGTCCTTAGTGCCCCTTCCTATGTCCTTAGTGCCCCCAGTGCCCCCTTCCTATGTCCTTAGTGTCCCCAGCGCCTCCTTCCTATGTCATTAGTGTCTCCAGCACCTACTTCCTCTGTCCTTAGTGCCCCTTCCTATGTTCTTAGTGCCCCCAGATCCAGTGTCAGTTCTCCTTTGTACCTTTGTTCTAGGTCTTGCTCTCTCTCCCTCCTCTGTTATGATCTTGCCTCTCTCTCTGCTCTTCCTCAGGGTCTCTCCCCTTCTGTCTGCACCTCCCATAGTCCTGCTTCTGCCTCCTGTCCTTCCCCTTTGGTCCAGGCCTTTATCTCTCTAGTCTTTCTTCTACTTACACCCCCCCTTTCTCTGCCTCTTTCTCTCCTTCCTTCCTCCCTCCTTCCTATGTTCCCCTCACTGCCTTCCAGCCTTTGTCCCACCCCCTCCCAAAAAGCCTGCCTTCCTAACTCCCCCAAAGCCTGCCTGCCTGCCTATCTCCCTCAGAGAAAGCCTGCCTCCCCCAAAGCCAGCCTGCCTACCTCCCCCAAAGACAGCCTTCCTGCCTCTCCCAAAGCCAGCCTGCCTGCCTACCTCCCCCAGAGCTAGCCTGCCTGCCTGCCTACCTCCCCCAAAGCCAGCCTTCCTGCCTCCCCCCAAAGCCAGCCAGCCTGTCTGCTTACCTCATTCCCTCCCTACCACGGAAAAAAGCCTCCCTCCAGGCCCGATTTAAACCTCCCCCCCCAGTCCCCCCCTGCTCCTCTGCTTACCTCCGTGCTGCTAATCGCGCCCAGAAGTCTTCTTCTTGACATCAATTCTGACGTCAGAGAAGACATCCGGGCCTGCCAGGTAGCGATTGGCTGGCCCAGAACATCCTCTCCGACATCAGAATCGACATCGGGAAGAAGGATTCTGGGCGCAATTAGCAGCACGGAGGTAAGCAGAGCAGTAGCTGCAGCGGACCTGGAGGGAGGTTAAAATCGGGCCTGGAAGAAGGCTTTTTTTTTTGCTGTGGTATGGAGGGCCAGGAAGTGATCGCCTGTCCCATTGTCCCTGCGCACAGCTTCAGGACGCTGTCCCGAAAACGGGACATTTTGGCATCCCGAAGCTGTGTGTGGGGACAACAGGACAGGGGAATCCAAAAACGGGACGGTCCCATTCAAAATGGGACATATGTTCACTTTAAGCATGCTGGAAGCACTTGGAGGATGCCACATATTGCTTGTTTCCAGCTTGCAATACTGCTACTTTGGATTAGTAATTTCTTGCCACACTTCAAGGAATGAAGATATTGAATCAGCAGCAACTTAAGATCAGAGGACAAACACCCTGCCCCATGGGTAACCTGGAAGCACAGGAAAAAACCAAAGTTCAAGGGGGCATGACTTCAAGGACAGACTCCAAAATCATGCCCTTGAGCAGGGATCTCCAACCTTGGACCTCACCAGGTCAGGTTTTCAGGATTTCCCAACTGAATATGCATGAGATCTATTTGCACTGGACAACCCTGCACTTCAGGAACTAGATTACTAAAAGGACCATGGAAAGGGGTTATTAAGAAAGAGGAAACTTTCTTAGCAACCTGAAGTATGTCAAACTTCTTGCCACAGAATTTGGCCACTGTCTTCTGACTCTGGACTTTAAACTGCTTGCCCACAACCTTACTTGCCCTTGAGCTTTGACTGGAGAGAGGTAGATTTTTCCCCCTTATTTCTGAGCTTCAAGCCGTTTGTATCTGATATTCAACTGGAATAACCTAAACCTCTGTTTGACCCGTTTGTTTCACTCTACCAGATAAATTACATTATTTGATTTCCTGAGGCCTCTATCCTAAATTCATTTACTTTGGCTCACAGCAGGAAGAAGTCTAGGTAACCTCCCTTATGGCCACATTGTTCACATTCTTTCCAATGAAAAGAAAAATGTATGTTTTATTTTATTTTCCTTCCCTGGAAAAACATGAGAATTGGGTCATGACACATTATTTTCATATACTCTGTATAATTCCACTAGAATGAAATCAGCATAAAACCCTACTATATTACCATGTAAACAAATTGTGGCAATATTTCTATTTGGAGCAATATATAGAGATGGCATTTTTGCAATGTTTCTGCAAGTAACAACTCTTGTCCCCCTCTTTTCCCTATTCGTACATCTTCCTAATATTTGCTCTCACAAATATACACTATCGGAACCTTTGCTGTATATATAGATCTATCATTCACACACAACTATTAAGCATAGAACTATTAAGCCTAGAAGGATAATTCTAAAACAAATAAACATCCAAGCTTCACAGTCTCCCTCCTTCCCCTTTCCATCCAGCATCTCCCCTCTCTCCCCTTCCATAAATAGTTCCATCCTTTTTGTATCTTTTCTCTCCCATACATCTGCCGCCTCTCTCCCTCTCATCTTCCATTCAGCATCTGCCCTTTCACTTCCCCCATTCCATCATCTCCCTCCTCTCTGTACCCTACCCACATCTGCCTTCTCGCTTCTCTGCTCTATCTAGAATCCATATTACCACTTCTATACAAAATTGACCATCTCTCCCCCCACCCAAAACCATTTCCACCAGCTTCTGCCCCTTCTCCCTCCTCCTACATTTTTCCTACCTGCATCTGCCCCCTCTCTCTCCTCTAACCCACATCCATCATCTGCCTCCCTGTCTCCCACCCATTCCATATCCATCATCATTTGCCCCCTAGCATCCCCACCACTGCTACTGCTTTCCTGAGTCTTCCAGGTTCACTGAGATTTTTCAATTCCTTCGCCTCTTCACTCTTGAAAACCATAAGAACATAAGATTTACCGCTGCTGGGTCAGACCAGTAGTCCATCATGCCCAGCAGTCTGCTCACGTGGCGGCCCTTAGGTCAAAGACCAGTGCCCTATTTGAGTCTAGCCTTATCTGCGTATGTTCTGGTCCAGCAGGAACTTATCTAACATTTTCTTGAATCCTTGAAGGGTGCTTTCCCCTATAAAAAGATCACTGAGGAAAGCAGAAAGAAATTGGATCAAAACACCCAAATTCAGAAACCAAAGCTCACTGGGAAAACACAGCTGTCACCTACAAAGCTGCCAACCTAGAAGCGAAGAAAGCCTACTACTCTCACAGCCTACAGATAGCCCAGCTAGATCTAAACAACTGTTCGCCCTCACAAACCAACTCTTCACCAGTGCCCAAGGAAAAAGTGACAACAACCCAACAGAACTTGATAGCGAGACTCTCTCGGACTTCTTCCAGTCCAAAGTACAAACCATCCGCAATAATCTTGACACTACCACCAAAACCAATCCCCCACCAGCACACCCCCAGCCTAACTCAAGTACCCCATCCTCTACCACTCTCCCCCAACTTCATATGGCCATCATGCTGAGATTCTCAAAATCCTAAGAGAACTCAAGCCCTCCAGCACCATCCTCAACCCCTGCCCATCCAGCCTCCTACTGTCCACAGAAGATGCCATGGCAGAATCTATCCTCCCCATCATTAACTTCTCCCTCTCCACAGGGACAGTACCTCTCAGCTGGAAGTCGGCTATTATCAAACCCACTCTCAAAAAACCCACCCTTGACCCTAACGAACCCGGTAACTACCGCCCAGTCTCCAATCTCCCATTTGTCTCCAAACTCCTAGAATGAATACTGCTCCGCTGATTACACCCTTTCATTGAAGAACAAGCTGCCCTGTCCCCTGCACAATCTGGCTTCCGAACAGGCCACAGCACAGAGTCAATACTCCTAGATATAATTGATGACAGCTGGTCGATACTCAACAAAGGCAGCGACGCCCTACTAGTCCTACTTGACCTCAGGGCTGCCTTTGACACTGTCGACCACCACCTCCTCCTATCCAGACTCTATGACCTTGGAATCAAGGACTCTGCTCTCCAGTGGTTCACTTCCTTTTTTCACCAAAGAACCCAAACAGTCCTATTAAGGATGCACAAATCTAACCCCAAGCCTATCAAATATGGCGTTCCCCAAGGTGCCCTTCTATCCCTCCTCCTATTTAACCTCTACATTAGACCTTTCACTGATATAGCCCAGAAGTACAACGTTAAAATCCACTCCTACGCCGATGACATCCAGCTGCTCCTCCCACTAGGCGAAAACCGATCATCTCAAATCACCAACCTCTAACACTGCCTCTCTGACAGGAAAACCTGGATGACAAACAACAAACTACAGCTGAACACCTCCAAGACCAAACTTTTATGGATCAGGAAAAAAAGTACCAAATACACACGCCCAACACTATCATGGGACTCCACCTTACTAACTGCAGCAGATCAAGTACGCAACCTAGGAGTAACATTAGACGGCCACCTGTCCCTATCCACCCACATATCCAAAGTAGCCTCTACCTCCTTCTACGACCTCCGCCAACTGAGAAGGATCAAATCCCACATCTCCACACCTGACCTAGCCCAACTCCTCTACGCCTATGTCCCCTCCAGGATAGATTACTGCAACCCCCATAGCGCGCCTTGATAAAAGGAGCCCCTAGTGTAACTGTCAAAAGCCCATGTACATCTAAGCACTACTACTTACACCAGCCCTATAGCCAATGAAAATGGCCATACCTAGATATATACTTGCTCCAGTGGCGTACCTAGGGGGGGGGGGGGGGGGGGCGGGCCGCCCCGGGTGCCAGCCCTAAGGGGGTGTTCCCGGCCTTGCCGTTCAGTCCCCCGCCACCCCCGAAGGACCGCTCGCCCCACTGACCTTCCTGCACCACCTGTGAAGCAGCCCGCAGCAGGATCGCGAAGTCAGCATCAGCATCCCTGCGCTGCTTCCTGCGCCGCGATCCCGCCCCTCCTCTGACGTCAGAGGAGGGGCGGGACCGTGGCGCAGGAAGCAGCGCAGGGATCGCTGACGCTGACTTCGCGATCCTGCTGCGGCTGCTTCATAGGTGGTGCGGGGAGGCCAGGGGGGCGAGCGGTCCTTCGGGGTGGGTCGGGGCATCAGGCCTTCAGGGTGGGGCGGGCGGGCAGGCAAGCAGGCTTTCAAGGGGGAGGGGGTGACAAGCAGGCAGGCAGGCCTTCAAGGGGGGAAAGGCCTTCGGGGGGGGTGCAGACCTTCAACGGGTGCAGGCCTTCAAGGGGGGCAGGCAGGCCTTCAGGGGGGTGCAGGCCTTCAGGGGGGGGTGTAGGCCTTTGGGGGGTGCAGACCTTCAAGGGGGTGCAGGCCTTCAAGGGGGGGAACAGGCCTTCAAGGGGGGAAAGGCAGGCAGGCCTTCAAGGGGGGGACAGGCCTACAAGGGGGGGGGACAGGCCTTCAAGGGGGGGGGACAGGCCTTCAAGGGGGGGGGGACAGGCCTTCAAGGGGGAGACAGGCCTTCAAGGGGGGGAAAGGCAGGCAGGCAGGCCTTAAAGGGGGGACAGGCCTACAAGGGGGGGACAGGCCTACAAGGGGGTGGGACAGGCCTTCAAGGGGGGACAGGCCTTCAAGGGGGGGACAGGCCTTCGGGGGGTGCAGACCTTCAAGGGAGTGCAGGCCTTCGGGGGGGGGTGCAGTCCTTCAAGGGGGTGCAGGCCTTCAAGGGGGGGAAAGGCAGGCAGGCAGGCCTTCAAGGGGGGGACAGGCCTACAAGGGGGGGAGAAGCTACAAGGGGGTGGTACAAGCCTTCAAGTGGGGGACAGGCCTTCGGGGGGGGGTGCAGACCTTCAAGGGAGTGCAGGCCTTCGAGGGGGGTGGTGCAGGCCTTCAAGGGGGTGCAGGCCTTCAAGGGGGGACAGGCCTTCAAGGGGGGAAAGGCAGGCAGGCAGGCCTTCAAGGGGGGACAGGCCTACAAGGGGGGGAGAAGCTACAAGGGGGTGGGACAGGCCTTCAAGTGGGGGACAGGCCTTCGGGGGGGGGTGCAGACCTTCAAGGGAGTGCAGGCCTTCGAGGGGGGTGGTGCAGGCCTTCAAGGGGGTGCAGGCCTTCAAGGGGGGACAGGCCTTCAAGGGGGGAAAGGCAGGCAGGCAGGCCTTCAAGGGGGGACAGGCCTACAAGGGGGGGAGAAGCTACAAGGGGGTGGGACAGGCCTTCAAGGGGGGTGCAGGCCTTCAAGGTGGGACAGGCAGACCTTTAAGGGGGGACAGGCCTTTGGGGGGGGACCATGATTTAGAAGTACACGGAGGGAAGGGGGTGTTCAAAGAGACATGCATATGCCAAACTTTGGGGGGGGGAAGAAATAATGGGTCTGAAAATAGAGGAGAGGGAGAGAGATGATGGACCATGGGATTTAGGGAGGGAGGGAAGGAACAGAAAGGGAGAGAAATTGGACACAAGGGATGGTGTGGAGGAGGGATAGAGATACTGGATAGGAGGGTAATTAGGAAAAGAAAGGGAGAGATGGTGGACTCTGGGATGGTGGGGAAGGAGGGAGAGATGCCGGATGAAAGGGTATTTAAGAAAAGGTGGATCTGTGGAGGGAGATGAAAAAAAGGAAAGATACCAGACTTCCTGGGAAGGGAAGGGAAATGGAAAGGGAGGACAGAGTTGGCAGATGGATGGTTAGCATGCAGAAAGAAGGAGACCCTGGCAAGCAAGTTATCAGAAGAAAACCAGAGCCTTGGACCAACAAGATTTGAAATATAACCAGACAACAAAAGGTAGAAAAATTAATTTTATTTTCTGTTTTGTGATTATAACATGTCAGATTTGAAATGTGTATCCTGCCAGAGCTGGTGTTGGACTGCAAACGTGAGCTAGGATTTAACAGAAAGAGGAAAAGTCCTTTTTGTTTCTTTATTTTATTTACACCACAGCGCCAGTGTGGTTAGGAGAAGCCAAAGGGGGTGAAAAAGCTATAAAACCCACCAGGAGTTTTGAAAAAAATCACCCAACTGGGCAGGAAAATCGAATTGAAAAACCAATTCAATAGGGCTGAATCGAATCAAAATTTTTTTTTCCTGTATCTGGCAGCATTAGTTTGCGCTACTGTCTTAGACTTTAGGACCTGGGATTGGGGAGAGATGGCATCCTCAGTACTCAGCAAGTGAAACGAGGATTTGGTCAGACTTTTGAAGGGTCTGCAGAAAAAAAATATTGTATAGGCCGGGGACATGAGACAGCAGGAAATGGGAACTTTTCTTCCTTCTATTTTTGTGAATGGAAAGGCTGAGGATGTCAGAGAGGTCAGTTAAAATATGTGCTTTATAAGAAAATATATTAATGTGTTTTATAAAGTTTATAGCATAGCTGGCCTACCCAGTGAGGTGTTCCTAGTGGTGATGGTGGCAGCGTGTCAATGTGTTGAGAGGAAGAGGTGGTCTGGGAAATTCTGCTGAGCAAACTCCGGGCCCATTTCCACCCCCCAGTTAGTCCACTCCACTCAACTGATTCACACACTGAGTGGGTCTTTGGGTGTTGTTTTGGGATCTCTTCCAGTGGTTTATCTCCTTCTGGTCCAAGGAAGGAAACTTTGTTATCCTTAGCATTGACCTACAGAATATGTTTGTAACAGCGCTGCTTGTGTGGCATTAGGCTATGTAGTGATTGAAAGAAAAAAACAGACCTTTGCACATTTTTGCACTATATGGTGGGTGTATGAGGAGATTCACATTTCCTGCACAGCTAAGTCCATGTGAAGTTACCTTGTGCTGTATTTGACATCTAGCAAGGTCTCTGTTTGAAAGGAAAGATCTAAACTTAAAAATGAAGTGGCCAGAAGTTATGGTAAAAGCAGATAGTGTAGCTGGTTTTAAGAAAGATTTGGACAAATTCCTGGAGGAAAAGTCCATAATCTGTTATTAAGACATGGGGGAAGTGTCTGCTTGCCCTGGATCGGTAGCATGGAATGTTGCTACTCTTTGGGTTTTGACCAGGTATTAGTGTCCTGGATTGGCTACCATGAGAATGGGCTACTGGGCATGATGGACCATTGGTCTGACCCAGTTAGGCTATTCTTATGTTATGTTCTCATCTGTAGGGGCCTTTGTTTTCACTTCTTATTTTAATGTATTTTTTTCCTGGGAACATCAATGTTTTTTTATAATGGGAACAAAAATGGAAGAGAATTAATGTGTGTGGAATGGGGGGGGGTAACTAATTTCTTCAGCTAAATAATTCAATCCACTTCAAACAGACATAGGAGAACTTGTGCACCATTCACACACCCTCCAACCAAAAACGTCAAAAGAAAAAAACTGTTCGACAACCTCCTAGCCATTCGAGCTGCAACACTCGACCCCCAACTCTACAACCAATTGATATCAACCAGACTGCAAAACCTTCAAAAAGAAATAAAAACCCTTCTATTCAAAAAACACATAAAACCGAACTAACACAATCAGAACTGTCCCAAGCATCACCTGCAACTACTCCATATGTACTTCTAATGTCATGACAATTTAGACATAATTTATGTTATGTTATGTTTGGAATAATGGTTACATATATGAGGTTCAATAAAAGAAAATTTTCACTGCCTGTTTCTATTCTGACCATTTATTCCATTTCATGGTTATTGCAAAAAAAAAAAAAAAAAATTTTTACATGGGGGGGGGGGGGTGTCAAAAAATGATGGGCCCCGGGTGCCACATACCCTAGGTACGCCACTGACTTGCTCTGCCCAAACACAGCTCATGTACATACTCACTAGCAAAGTACATTGCAATAAACTACTGAGAAAACACAATCAATCCAATTGGCCTTGGTGAAAGGCAATATGAATATTCATCAGAAATTGGAAATGCTGGAGAATAATGAACATAGATTGAATTTGAGGTTTTTAAATTTTCCTCAGTCTCCAGTTTTGTCTCCTATGGAGATGCTTAAAAAATATCTAAAGGAAAACCTACAAATACCATCTGAGACGTTACCACCAAAGCCTACTATATTAACTTTGGTAGTCCAATAGTACAAACAGCTAAAAAACAGAAAGAGGGAACCAATTTTTGACCTCACTAGTTTCCTAGAAGATTCTGGATCTGTAGTGACTAAAGCAACCCTTATTGCAACTGGCGCTTTGCAATATGATAGAAATTGGATTCTTCATTTGTATTTCCATTTTAAGGATGTTAAATTTCTGAGGCACACAGTTGAGAAGAAAGACTTTTTTAGTGCTTAAATCTCAAGTAGTGGCTCTCAAAGGGATTTTTTTCCTTCAATTTCCATGTTTTACAAGACCAGAACATTTAGGGCTCCTTTTACTAAGGTGCGCTAGCATTTTTAGCATAAGCACAAGATTAGTGCGTGCTAGCCAAAAAATTACCACCTGCTTAAAAGGAGGTGGCAGCGGCTAGCACGCGTGGCATTTTAACGCGTGCTAAGTGCACGCTAAAACTGCTAGCATGTCTTTGTAAAAGGAGCCCTTAAAGAATTTCTTAGAATCAAGGCAGCCTTCAGTGCCTATAGCTGTATCCACCTCTTTATAATTTGAATGACATGAATGTAAAATGTTTACCACCTTAGTCCAATTAAGAATTTTCCTGTGAATTTCTTTAATACCCCCAAAAGATTTTCTGTCAATCTTGCTTCCTTCCTGCTTTTTTTTATTATTTCTTGATTTCTTGAGGTTAAAATAGAGGCTTGCTATGTATTTATTTGATTATATATTTCTGAGGGGAAAAAAATTTTCTCACTGTAAAAATCTATTTTCTTTAACAAGTGTTAAGCTTGTAAATTGTGAAAATTGTAAAAAGAAAAGAAAAGTATATTCCATTAAAGCATAAAAAGTACATCCCATTAAAGCATGGCATGTACTTCTTTGCTATTTGGCATTCTATAAAAGCTCATTTACTCCTCTAAGTTACCACTTGCATGCATTAATCATTACAATACTTCCATTTATGTGTTTTCTTGACACCACCTACAACTAGGTAGCTCCTTATAGAATTACCTCCTTAGTGCTGGATTTTCAGCTCTAACCAGCTATGTTTAGGCAGAAAAATAAGTCATACAAATAACTATACTATATCTAGACAGTCAAATTTAGGATACATTTTTAGTCAAAATTATAGCCAGTTACATTCATCTAAAAATTCTCTAGAAGAAATAGACTGCAAGTCAGTTATCTTAACTGCTTAGCAAATGTTTGCAAATTTCCCTCCCACTCCCTAGTTATTAGACACAGAACAATAGCACAGAGTTACACTAAAAATGCAAAAAAAGACACTGGAAGGCTTACAACGTAGGGTTGCAAGCAATGTTCCCTCTAATTTTTCATAGGCTGTGTGCGCAAAAAAATTTCATCTGTGCGCATTTTTTTTTTTTTTTTTTTTTGCAGTGCTGCTTTTTTTTTATATATATTCTTTATTCATTTTCAAGATTACATTAAGTGTTAAAATATATTCAATCACATTAACAATAAATACATCACTTAGAAATAATCATTAACACATCTCACAAATTCTTATCCCCATCCCTATCCCAACCCACCCTCCCATATATTCCATTATCATATAAAACATGTAATAATAAAATCCCCCCTCCCTGCACCTTAAATTAACAAATAAATATAAGGGAACCAATTTTGAATTAATCTTTACAATACTTCGTTAATGGTTTCCACACATCCTGAAACTTTTTAAAATAACCCCGCTGTACTGCAATAAACCTTTCCATTTTATATATATGGCATAGAGAGTTCCACCAGAACTCTCTATGCCATATATATAAAATTTAATCTCCTCCAATCCTTCCAATTAAATGTGATCTGCTGAATGGCAACTCCAGTCATTATAAGTAATAATTTATTGTTATTTGCAGAAATCTGACTTTTTGCTCTCATTTCCATACCAAATATCACAGTATCATAGGATAATGCCACCGGGTTATCTAATAAATTATTAATTTGGTCCCAAATTGATTTCCAAAAATTCATAATAAATGGGCAATGAAACAATAAATGATCTAAAGTTCCTGCTTCTAAATGACAATGCCAACATCTATTAGACAAAGAACTATCTATTTTTTGTAATCTAACAGGGGTCCATAACGCTCTGTACAACAGAAAAAACCAAGTTTGTCTCATAGATGCTGACACCGTACATTTCATCCTCCAAGACCAAATTCGTGGCCATTGAGATGCAGTAATTTCATGCTTAATCTCAATACTCCAAATATCTCTTAGACCAGTTTTTAAATTCTTTTTATTAAATCTACTTAATATTTTGTACCACTGGGCGGCCTGGCCAGTATATTTTCAAGGGTCCTTTTATAAAAAATTAAATAGCATTCTTTTAAAATTTATTTGGCTGGGTAAAACTCCTAGAGTGGCTTTGGTATCCTTACAAAGATCAATTTCGGAGGGAGGGGTAAATTTTCCAAATTTTTATAGGTATCATCAAGCCTATATTTTGCACCCAAGGTATGTATTGGGTCCTCCCAGAACTCATGGAAAAACTCCCTGACTGGTTGTGGTTAGAATGGTAACTCATGTCTCCTTTGCGTCTGTGCCATGTACTCAGTATCAAAATGCCCAGCTATAGTAAAGATAATAGTATACTAGTAGATACATGGAAAACTTTGCGATATGTAAGCAACCTAACAACTATTCCAATTAATAAATCTACAAAACAGTCTATATGGGTAAACTCCAAGATCCAAATTGGCGGGGAGAGACTAGTCTGGAAGCAATGGATGATAGCAGGAATACGAATATTGGATGATGTTATTGCTAATGGTACTATGCTTGAGTTTTCACAGTTGCAACATAAATTTGGTCTTAAAAACTCAGAAAACTTTAGATGGATGCAGCTGAAGCATGCCATTCAGGCAGGGTTCCCTGATTGGAAAAACCTTAATAATCATAATAGTATGGAGTTTATGTGTTTTCAGACAGACTTCTTGGGTCACCAGGCCGCCCAGTGGTACATCTGTGCGCATTTTAAAGAAAAACTAAATTTGTGTGCGCTATAAAAATGATTGCCAGAGGGCCCGGAGTTCAGTTATGGGCATTTATGGGCAGGTCATTGAGTTTAGTCTGAATTAACGAAAACACAATGTAATTGAAATATCATGTACAGTATGTAATCATAAAATTACCCCCCTCCCCCCTTACCATTGAACTCGTAAGTTTAAGGGAAACAGTCATCTACTCAGTACAAAACTTTGTCAATGGCTCCCACACATCTTGAAATTTCCTGAAACATCCCCGCTCTATTGCAATAACTCTCTCCATTTATATACCTGACATAAGGAATTCCACCAAAACTTATAATTTAATCTACTCCAGTTTTTCCAATTATATGTTATTTGTTGAATGGCAACACCAGTCATTATGAGCAATAATTTGTTATTATTTGCAGAAATCTGACTTTTTGCTCTCATTGCCATACCAAATAGCACAGTATCATATGATAATGCCACTGGGTTGTCCAATAAACAGTTAATTTGGTCCCAAATTGATTTCCAAAAATTCCTAATAAATGGACAATAGAATAATAAACGATCTAAAGTCCCTGCTTCGAGATGACAGTGCCAACATTTATTAGATATAGAGCTATCCAACTTTTGTAACCGAACAGGGGTCCATAATGCTCTATGTAACAGAAAAAACCAAGTTTGTCTCATAGATGCCGACACTCCAAGACCAAATTCGTGGCCATTGAGATGCATTAATTTGATGCTTAATCTCAATGCTCCAAATGTCTCTCAGACCCGTATTTGGTTTCTTTTTAATAAGTCCATTAAGTAATTTATACCACTGGGCAGCCTGGTGACCCATGAAGTCCACCTGAAAGCATAAGAGCTCCAAACTAAAATGATTACTAAGGTTTTTCCATTCAGGGAACCCCGCCTGAATAAAGTCTCATTTCAATAAATCATTTTAAGCAAAAATGTATTTTTTTGTGCGCGCTATTTTAATTTGTGTGCGCGGGTTCAGCAAGTTGTATGCGCGCGCACGAGCGCACAGCTTAGAGGGAACAGTGGTTGCAAGACAAAGAGAACATGTCAAATATTTGTCCTTTCATAAGAATCCCCTTTCTCTCCCCAAATAACTTTTATCTTTTCCTGACAAGTTGTGGGGAAGGGGGAGCAGAAGGCAGGATGAATGTAACAAGCAGTTTATGGATACTTGAACTCACACTATGTCATGCAGTGTTAGTGAATTACACATCACATGTACATTTTAATTTAAAGATGTGCAGTAAATTGCATAGCTATATTGAATCAGCTCCTGAGTAATTTCAACATAACCTCTGCCTAAAATGCATATGAAGCAGAACAGAATACAGTATTTACAAGACAGCAGGAGATGAAGTTTAACATTGCAAATAAGGGTACCAGCAGGCTGTGCAGTCTGTTTCAGTACCTATGATTCCTGATTTGGTCCTCAGTCTTAAACGATGGTGTTGAAGCCCTTGTTTGTCCTTTACAATTGTAAAACTTCAAATCTCAGCTTTCTAAAGATATTAATTGTTTGTGTGGCAAATAATTCAAAATGAACACTAAAATTGTGAGAGAACTCTTAGGAGCATTCAGTAAGTTTTCAAATATGAAAAAAGGCAACAAAAATTTTATAAAAAATATTCCATCAAGGAAAGGGGATGTTTTTATTTCTCTTTCAGGCAGTTGGCTTTCCAGAATGGTCACTGAAAGTTCTGCACTGGAATTTAGATCACTTTGAATGACAGCTATTTAACACAAGCTTTATGCCTTCACACCTTTTTGCAAGAGTCAAAAGCATATTCCAGTTAGGTGGGTAGGTTACCATACATCTGGATTTACCCGGACATGTCCTATTTATAGAGGACTGTGTGTCCAGATGGTTTCCTGGAATGGAGGGAGTTTGTCCAGATTTTGGACTCATTCTCTCCAGTCCAGCCCCCTACCCCGGACATAGGTATTGCTCGCCAAGTCTCCCCTGTCCCCAGTACCTTCTCCAATGCTGCAATTTAAAAACTTCAGGCATCCGGCAATGTTAGCAATTTGGTCCTTCTGACGTTGGGCTGCCCTGGAAGCCTTCACTCTGCACCACTTCCTGTTCCCACGAAGGCGGGATGCTACACAGTAGTGTACCAAGGGGGGGGTGGGGGGAGGTCCGCCCCAGGTGCACGCCCCAAGGGGGTGCACAGCTGGCCACCCACCAGGGAACAGGCTGCCACCGGGGAGAGGCTACCACTGCCGCCATCGGGAACAAGCCGGCACCGAGTTCTCCCTCTCTGCTTTTCTTCCCCATGGGGCCGACCAACTCTCGCCACCCGACATCAATTCTGACTTCAGAGAAGACATTCTGGGCCAGCCAATTGCCAATCGGGGGGGTGTCAAAAAATGATGGGCCCCAAGTGTCACATACGCTAGGTACGCCACTGATGCTACAGAATGAAGACTTCTGGGACAGGCCGACAGCAGAAGGATCACATCACTAAGCTGCCGACTACCCAAAGTTTTTTTAATTACAGCATTGGAGAAGGTACTGGGGACAGGGAAGATTCACAAAAGCCATACCCAACCCCAGGGTGGTCCGGCTGAAGGGCTGGAGAGAGAGAGGCTGTGCTGAGGGGGGTAATTTAAGGGTGAGACTAGCAGGAGGAAGGGGCAGGGAGGGGCAAGGCACCATAGGTAGGACGGAGTGAGGCATGAGCAGGATCAGGTGTCCTCTTTTCTGACTTAGCAAATATGGTAACCCTACAGTTTAGGGGTCATAAAGATTTACATGTACATTGAGGAAGCGGATTGGATTTATGCTCTCAGAAAAGTAGAATACCTCTTTATGCATACCCATTATATAATTTATATTTCTATATAAGCTATACATTAATGTTTTGTTTAATTTCTGGTAGGCTAGCTGGAACATCAGGATATAATTCTGCTGATATGCTCCTATTTCATGGGTTTAACTGTCTGCAATATTTGCATCAACTGCTTTTGTAATATATAATTTCTCCTCCTGTTCCCTATCCCAGTGCTCGCAGCAAAACCTTTATCCTTTAATAGCAAATAATCCCTTCTAAACAGGTCAGCTAATGCCATTTAATGTATTTTCCAGTCAGAATTTAAAGAGCACTCTGTTTCCTCTTCTGTATCTAATACACAGTAGGGTGGATAGTAAAATCCCTACATGAAGCCAGGGGCCTGTGTCAAAACCAAAATCATGATAGCAAGGTATAATCACTGCCTAAACTGACACCTGTGAAATGACAGCCATGCAGGGATATGAATGTGTTCCTGCTACATGCAAAGGTGTTATAAAAGTAAACTGAGGTATACCAAATATAAAACAGGCAGACATGCTAAATCTCATGCATTAAGTCTGGTCAATGATGCCCAAAGCTAATATTTACTCTAGTGTCTCATCTTGGGTCTCACATCAGCTCCCCCCCCCCACACTACCTGCATCAGCACCCTTTCAACCAACTACCAATTAGACTTGCAAGCCTGATTTCAGTGCCAGGCAAAATAGTGGAAACTATTATAAAAGATAAAATTACAGAACATGTAGACAAACATGATTTAATGGGACAAAACCAGCATGAGTTTAGCCACGGGAGGTCTTGCCTGACCAGTCTGCTTCATTTATTTGAAGGTATGAATAAACATGTGGATAAAGGTACGTTTCCAAGTTTATTAATTTTTGACATACTGTCTACTGAATATTGGCTTAACATTTTACAATAAGTTTTATATAATAGAATTTAAAATAAACATAAAATCAAAGGTATGGTATAATAATAAAATAAAGAAAAATGGGATTTTTTGACAAACAGATCATACATGACAAGTAGAAAATGTAGATGCTAACTTAGGTTGTTTGGATAAACGACTAAATGTGGTGGAAAACCAATGTAATAATTTACAAGCCGTCTCGGTATCAGCTGTTAAAGATTCTACAGTAATACATTCTAAAATTGAATCTATAGAGAACATGAATAGAGTGAAAAATCTACGCTTGGTCAATTTTCCAGTAACTCATTTATTGTCACCTGAGATTTTATTAAGGAAATTTTTTAAAGAAGTACTGGGAATGACCAATGCTGAGAATTTTCCAATAAATAATTATTATTATATTCCTCTAAAAAAACTTGAATCTGCCCAGGAGGTGGACCATCTGACCACACCAGAGGTAAATTTGACTGAATTCCTAGAAGATACACAGGACGTGATTCAGAGTCGGTCCACCCTGGTAATAACATGCATGAGCGAGATGGATAAGATGATGATAATGAGACTTTACTTTAAAAACAGGTTAATGAAATTTTGTGGGGATTTGGTTAGGATTTTTCCTGATGTATCCAGAACCACACAGTTGAGAAGGAAAGAATTTTTGAAATTGAAGGATAGAGTGTCGGCACTGGATGCATCCTTTTACCTGAAATTTCCCTGTAAATGTCTGATTAAGCTACAAGATATTGAATATTGTTTTTGGGATCCTATACAACTACAACAATTTTTAATTGCAAGAGAAAAGAAATAGAAATGAGATTTGTTTCACAGTACTGAGAAACATGAGGAGAATTAATATAAATAGTATCCCAGTTTAAGGAATGATTCAGGATCCATTAAATATGAACCAAGAATTATTATCCTTTGTATTTCTTGAACTTTACTTTATTAGAATAGTAAGATATGCTCCCCATTAATGTGGGCTTGAAAGGAGCTCTGTATGTATGATTTGATTATGTGTAGATCTAATGTGATTTCCTTTTTCTTTTGAATTATTGGATATTGTAATGTATTCAAAATTATAAATTAAAAAAAAATAAAAAAATAAAGTTTTCTTAACAGTAAAGCTATTTACCTACAATGCCGAAGAGGAGAGGCTGGAGCGCTGCTGATGCCTCATGGTGCTCTGGAGGGCCCATTCTCAGCAATATTGAGCAACTTTTGTTGCGAATGCGGCAGGTTTCGATGGCATCGGGAAATGGTCCGCTGAGGACGCAGGGAATAGGCGAGCCCATGGCAATTCCATCAGGACCGGATACAACCCTCAGCCCCGATGTTAGGGCACCTCCCCCACAGCCTCGGATTACCAGCTCTCCAAGGGGTGAAATTCCCTTCCCCTGAGGCAAGTGTTTTTTCATCGGAGGGGTTGGAGGCTGAGGCTCCTGTTCAAGAAGCTCTAGTGGAAGATTCAGGGGAAATTCCAGTTTCGGTGGATGGACTAAGCCAGAGAGAGGGACTCCATGAAACACTCCAGAATGGTGAGCACTTTTTCACTAGACAAGGTCTAATTTCTTTGGATAAACCTGCAGAGGTAACCCTAGGCTCATTGTAGGATCTTCTGGCCAGTTTCTCTAAAACCATAAGTCCTAATTTTCAATTTATTAAAAAGAAATTAATGGAACATACTAAAGAACTAAAAAAACTTGAAAAGTGAGATGACTTGTCTCAAAATCCTCTGTCCAGAAACTTGAACAGAAAACGACAACATCTAAACAATTGCAAGAGACATTAATAAAAGAAAACACTAATTTGAGAAGAAAAATAGAGATGCTTGAGAACAACTCTCGAAGTAATAATTTAAGGTTGATTAATTATCCTAGGTTGGCGATGGTAGCCCCTAGGGATTTGCTTAAGAGATATTTATTGGAAATTTTAGAGGTCTCAGAAAAATTTTACCTCCATTTTCACGAGTATATTATTTGCCTGATAGAAACCTAACTCAACAACAAAAAGAGTTTCCAGCTCAAGAACCAAGAATGTGTCTGAATTATTAGAGACGTCGGACAGAGAGGCAGCAACATTGATTATAACATTAGATCTTTCGATAGATAAATCATGGTTGTTAAAAACTTTCTTCAAAAATAGACAGAAAGAATTTTTAGGCCATAAAATAGAGATGTTTCTTGATCTTTCACGAGAGATGCAAAAAGCATTGTCATGAATTTCTTCTTCTGAAACCTGAGGTTATTTCTCTGGGAGCTACATTTTATTTGAAACATCCTTGTAAGTGTATTGTGTGTTACCGTACTGTTAAATATGTCTTTTTTGATGTAGAAAAATCTTGAGCCCTATATTTGAATTTATATATGAACCTTGCTCTCAGCTCTATAGCCAATAGCATTCTTTAAAATATATTTCTTCTTTTCTTTTTTTACTCACTTCTTCAATCTTGGATTCCTATTGAGGACTTGAGCATAAATAGTTAGTATATCTCTTTAAAGGCATGTAAAATAATTTTTTCTTTATTAATAATTGTTAAAGATTTATTCTTATTGGAATTTAATTTGAATATTATTATTGCTTTCTGTACAAATGTCATACTTAATGTTTGAAAATTAATAAATAAATAATTTTTTAAAAAAGAAAGAAACAGAATGGAATTTGTAGCAAAAAAAGCTCTTTCAAGTGATAAAAAAACAAAAAAAATTGGATAATGTACAGTTGAGATATTTGCATCCCAAAAACGGCCAAAATTTGAATAAAGCACTAATATAATTCAGGGGCATATGGTAACCTTAACCACCACCCTTCCAATTAGTTCCAAATGCTTAGTTGCCTTCACCTATGTTCTGAATCCCTGCTGCTTTATAACCCCATCTCTTTGACTGCCATTTCCAATCAATTCAGGACTCACAAGGACTACATCTCCCAGCATTCCCATGAGATCATTTCCTTTGAGAGATCTCATATGCACTTTAGAACTCCCTCTAGTATCAAACTGCTGTATAAACAGTGACACATTGCCCACTGAATTACAAACTTTAAGTATGTCTCCATATTCTAGAACATCAGACATATTAGTAGCTGCTATTTGGACCAACACTGTCATTTTTATATTATTTTAAAATGTTCACTCTATAATTGTACACTATATTCTAGGTGCAATTACTTAATGACCCCCCACACACAAACACACTTTACATAACTGCAAAAGTGGTTTCTAGCACAGTCCGGTGTGCTCAATGCTCTGTACTGCTGCCAACCGGGGGGGAGGGGTCTTCCGGGCAGGAGGGATTGGGCATTCCTCCTGCCACATTCTTTGGGGAGGTGGGGGATGTTCTGGGCAGGAGGGATTGGGCATCCCTCCTGCTGCATTCGTTCAGGGGAGGGGGGACTGGCGGTCACAGTCGTGGCTTAGCGGTCGCGTCTACTTACAATGTAGGCCGCTGGCTGAGGGAGATGCGCACGGCCACCTAGGCCCACGCCTAGCCTTAGTTGAGCTTAGGCGGACATGTGGGCCTCCTTAGGCTTCTGGAGGCGCCGCCAATGTAGGCAGCCTGCCTCGGGAGCTTTTTTTTTAAAAACGTGCATACCGATTGGCTGGTTAGACAGCGGTAGGACACCTACTGCTGCCTACAATCGGGACGCTGTTTACAGAATCCGGGCCTTAATGTATAACCATCCTGCTAAGGACATGACCTTCCTGAATTTAATTGACTTACCTGACACCTGATCCCTCTCCTTGTGTTCTTTCCATTTGTGCTTTCTATTTTAAATAATGTAGTTCTACCAGTTCCCTTTTGTTCCAGTTTGTCTGTTTGTTTTGTTTAGTCTTTGTATGACAACCTTAAACTTAGTATTTTGTATTTATAAATATATGTACTTTTAACCTTTGGATGTACACTTCCTTGAAATTTTGATTTGGTAATATAACAAATTTTTAATAAAACTTGAAAACTTGAAACCTCTTTGGGACTCATAATCAAAAAACTAAGATGTCCAAAAAAATCGCCCAAGTAGTCACTTGGATGTTCTTATAACCGGAACGTCCAATTACCTATAATTGAAACTGTTTTTCTGGATGTCTAGCTAGCTAGACCTGTTTTAGAAGTATCTGTCACACAAATATATAATCACATAAACAGGTATTTTAGAGAGAAACCAGGGGTCTCAAGTGCTCCCAGCCAGAAGCCCGATATGTATTACAAAGCTAGGCTTCTGGCTTCTGGCTGGGAGCACTTGAGACCCCTGGTTTCTCTCTAAAATACCTGTTTATGTGATTATATATTTGTGTGATAGCCTATTCTTATAAGATTTTAGTGTGATTCACAAATTTTGGAAAGTGGGTTTAGAAGTATCTGTGCCACAAATTGATCCAAACTGACTAAATGACCACTGGCTATAAAGGTATAACCCCCCACATTCCCACACTACTCACCCCCTCCCACCCCTAAAAACCTCAATGAAAGAGTACATACCTGTCTCTAGAACAGCAGAACTTGGTATGGGAAAGCCTAGTACAGCATCACACAGGCATCTTAAGTAACCTGGTGGATAGGCTAGTGAACCATAGAGAGAAGAACCCAAGCCCATAAGCCACTCTAACCATTACATTTATGGTGGAAAGTGTGAGCCCACCAAAACTGTATTTTACTATCATATAGGTGCCACCTGAACCATGAAGGCTTTTGGGGTGGTAAACAGGTGGGTATAGTAGGTTTTGGGGTAGTTTTGGAGGGATTAGCTTAAATTATAAGGGATATATGGTGAGATGTACATCTGGCACTCTTTATGTGAAGTTCACAGCAGTGAACTGTTGTTGGCATGTCTGTGTGACCAATCCATCACAATGATTGCCACTCCCATATCCAAATGGTCTGGATTTGGACATTTTCAACCTTTCTGTGGTCAAAAATTGGCTATAAAATTAGGCCAATGTTATGCCGATTTTTAAAAAGGGCTCCAGGGGAGATCTGGGAAATTACAGACCGGTGTCGGGCAAAATGATAGAACGATTATAAAAAATAAAATTACGGAACACATAGACAAACATGATTTAATGAGACAGAGTCAGCATGGGTTCAGCCGAGGGAGATCTTGCTTTACCAATTTAATTGATTTCTTTGAGGTGTGAATAAACATGCAGATAAAGGTGAGCTGGTTGATACAGTGTATCTAGATTTTCAGAAAGCTTTTGATAAAGTTCCTCACGAGAGGCTCCTGAGAAAATTAAAGTGTCATGGGATAGGTGGCAAAGTTCAGTTGTGGATTAAGGATTGGTTATTGAATAGAAAACAGAAGGTAAGGTTAAATGGTCATTTTTCTTAATGGAGGAGAGTAAACAGTGGAGTGCTGTAGGGGTCTGTACTGGGACCAGTGCCATTTAACTTATTTATAAATGATCTGGAAATTGGAATGATGAGCGAGGTGATTAAATTTGCAGATGATACTAAACCGTTCAAAGTTGTTAAAACGCATGCGGATTGTGAAAAATTGCAGGCGGACCTTAGGAAATTGGAAAACTGGGTGTCCAAATGGCATATGAAATTTAATGTGAACAAATGCAAAGTGATGCACATTGGTAAGAATAACCTGAATCACAGTTTCCAGATGCTAGGGTCCACCTTGGGGATCAGCACCCAAGAAAAGGATCTGGGTATCATCACAGTCAATACGATGAAACCTTCCGCCCAATGTGCGGATACTAGAAATTATTTAAAAAGAGATGGTTAACAAGACTAAGAATGTTATAATGCCCCTGTATCACTCCATGGTGCGACCTCATTTGGAGTATTGCATTCAATTCTGGTCTCCTTATCTCAAGAAAGATATAGTGGTGCTAGAAAAGGTTCAAAGAAGAGCGACCAAGATGGTAAAGGGGATGGAACTCCTCTCGTATGAGGAAAGACTTAAATTGGTTAGGGCTCTTCGGCTTGGAAAAGAAAGAGAAGGCTGAGGGAAAATATGATTGAAGTTTACAAAATCCTGAGTGGAGTAAAATGCGTACAAGTGGATTGATTTTTCACTCCGTCAAAAATTACAAAGACTAGGGGACACTTGATGAAGTTACAGGGAAATACTTTTAAAACCAATAGGAGAAAAAAAAAATTTCACCCAGAAAAAACAGGCAAAGATAAAAAGAGGGAGGATGGAAGATAAAGAGGAGTGGGTGGTAGAAACAGAGAATAGGAGAAGTAAGAAGCATTAGGCAGGGTAGTTAAACAATATGGAAAAAAGGATAGGGCCTTGAGGAGCCTACTAGATACTACAATTGGAGCCTTGACATACCGGGAACCACTGGAAAAAAAGCAACTGCCTTAGTGTTCTCACATGAAAGCGAGCCAAAGTTCCCAGTGGAGTCACCACCATAGATCCTAGAACCTGTACAGCAGGGGTACCCAATACGTCGATCGCGATCAACCGGTCGCTCGGGAAGGCAATGCGAGTCGATCACGGAACCCATCCCGGGTTCTGTGATAGACTCATGTTGCCATCCCGATCAACCGGCCGATCAGCCTTCCTCTCCCCGAGATTCCCCACCGGTCATCACTTCATGCTCGCTGCGTCCTTCCTTGCCGGACTGCCAGAACCCGTCTTCCTCGCGCACCTTTGTCCCAGCGCGCTTTTGACCTGACACCCTTGCTTTCTCCCGTAGAAAATCTTTGATAGACTTGGAGATGATGTCACTTCCTTCAGGAGAAGGCGGGAGGGAGGTCTAGGGAAGTCATGTCACTGGAGAGCTGAGCGCCGGCTGCCCCTGGCGGAATTAAGCCGCCAGACTGGAGAAAGGCGGTCGGGAGCAGGAGGTGCTCTGCCCAAAAATTCAAAAACTGCTGCTGCTCTGGCATGTTGAACCTGAAAATGGGAAGTTGAGGAGGGGGGGGGCCACGCATTTTTGTAAGTGCCCTGCTGAAAGGAGACTGGAACGGCTCTCATGGAAGGATTTATAGACTGGCTTTTTCTTTTCCTCGGCCCTGGGCGTCCGGAGATTTGGGCCTGCAGAAGCCTCGCGTTGACCAGCATTCCTCTCCCCGACTTCAATTCTGACATCGGAGAGGAATTTCTGGGCCAGCCAATCGCTGCCTGGCTGGCCCGGAACTTCCTCTCCTACATCAGAATAGAAGGGGAGCGGAACCCTGGTCAGCGCAAGGCTTCTGCAAGGAAAGCTTGGGGCGGTGGTGGCTTGGAGGCCTGTTTCCCGGTAGCGGTGGCAAACCTAGTGGCTTGGGGGAGGGCAGGGAAAAAGAAAAAAAGGGGGCAGGCAGGGAGACAGAAAGAAGGGGGTACAGGGAGACAAAAAAAGAAGGGAAACAGAAAGAAAGAGGGAACAGGGAGACAGAAAGAAAGTGGGCATGGAGAGAAAGAGAAAGAAATAAGGGAGCAGGGAGAAAGAAAGAAAAAGTTGGGGGAGAATGAGGTCTGGAGGAGAGAAAGCATTTAGGAGGCTGAAAGAAGGGAAGAAATATTGGATGCAGGAGTGGGCTGAAGTCAGAAGATGTCAGAAGAAGTGCAGCCAGAGTGAAGTGAGAAGAAGTTAGAAGAAGAAAGTGCAACCAGAGACTCATGAAATCACCAGACAACAAAAGTAGGAAAAATGATTTTATTTTCAATTTAGTGATCAAAATGTGTCCATTTTGAGAATTTATATCTGCTGTCTATATTTTGCACTATGGCTCCCTTTTACTAAACCTAAAGAACTCTGGAACAACCTCACACCCCCGCTCAGAAATTCAAGTTCCTTCCAATCCTTCCGCAAACACTTGAAAACTTGGCTCTTCTCAAAAATCTAATTACTTCCTGTTCTCTAGCAACCGGTCCCTCTCTATCTTCTTAGTCCCTCTCCTTTATTCCCTTCATTGTAGTTCCTTTCCTCTTAACTTCTGTAAACCGTGCCGAGCTCTGCGCTTGCGGAGATGGCGCGGTATACAAACCTAAGATTTAGTTTAGTTTTAGTTTAGTTTAGTTTTTAGCGCAGGGAGCCTATGAGCGTCGAGAACAACGTGGGGCATTCAGCGCAGCTCCCTGCGCTAAAAACTGCTATGTGGTTTAGTAAAAAGGGAGGGGGTATATTTGTCTATTTTTGTATGGCTGTTATTGAGGCGACATTGCATAGAGTCATTTGCCTTGACCTCTTTGGAAAAAAACCCGGAATATGAATTATAATTAACATTTTCTCTGCCTTTCAGTGTGCTTTGTGGGGTTTTTAAAAATTATTTTATTGTTGGTAGATCATTTTGACTTGGTCATTTTAAAAGTAGCTCGCAAGCCCAAAAAGTGTGGGCACCCCTGCTGTACAGAATCCCATACTCTTGTTCTTGGTGATTGAAGAAGGCAAACCTGAGACTGTCGCACCAGTCTCTGGGAAGAACCACATTCCTCTCCTATGTGAACAACATCCCTCAATATTCCAATAATTAGTACAGGAGAAAAAAGCTCTTTGGAAATTTGAAGATTCACATCCAAAGAATTGAAGAAAAGAAGATCAAATAAAAGAAATCACTTGTTTGTGTCTGACAAATTGACCTGGCTGGAAGACATCCAAATCAAGTAGTAGTCTAAGAAAAAAAGTACCTGAATCTCCTGTTTGCGCCAAAATGCCACTACTGCCCTCATTTTCTAAAATGTTCGTGGAGCTGTGGCTAGGCCAAATGGTATCTGCCAAAACTGATAGCGCTGCTTGATGAGAGCCAAGCGAAGATATTGCTAATTTGGGGTCCATAGGGAAATTGTAAATATTCTCACAGTTTTTCTATGGAAATGTCTAACTCTGAGAAACTAATTTACCAAAATGAGATCTAGCCCCCATCTGACCAATTCCCCCATCTTAGGCACTATGAAGTAAATGGAATAACGTCCCTTAGTTCCGGAAGAACTAAAACTACTACCCCCGAGTACCACTTAAAAGGGGTCTCACATGAAAGTAACCTTTGGAAACTCAATATATGGTGACTCCAAGAAAGAATCTGAAATGGGAGGAGGATTCAAAGTTGCAAGCATCCTGAAAAATGCCCAAAGCCCCCTGACCTGACATCATAGTGTCTCCCCCCTCATGAGAAAGCATAAAAAGTTACCAGAGGAAGTGAAGACTCCTTCAGAATGAAGAGCAGACAGTCAGGGAACGGCTGGACAAGAGCTGTAAATTGAGCTGTAAATTCTGAAAGAAGGAACTTTCCCACAAAAAAATCCAGCTTTACATGAAAACAGTATTAACTCCATGCAATGTTAGCCAAAAACTTACTGCCTTTAAAGTGACATAATCTAGAAGCTGCATTGGCCGCCCCATGGGAAACAATCTGTACCCTAACTGTTATCAGACAAAGCTCACATCCCTAAAGAGAGCTTCCAACAGCCACATAGCTTTTGCTACTCTGTGGGTTTGGGAGAATAGGTAACTTGTCCCTGGTTAGAAGGAGCCACACAGCTCTTCCTGCCAGTTTCAGGGACTGTCTAGTAGGTGCCATGAGAAGATGGCAACCTGAGAAATCTGTGCGAGAAGCTTTGAATTGTAGTCCCTGGCACCCTAGAACTAGAAAAGACAGTTCTGCCCACAGAAAGATGTGAAGTGCCATTATGACCTAGAGATTCCCCCAATTCGTAATCTATTCTTACTACGTTCAGGAATCAATTCTATAGTGCTACCAGGCACACACAGCGCTTTAGTGCTAACAGACACACAAAGCGCTGCACAGAGGCACAAAGAATAAGAAAAGCTCTAAACCTCCATAGACTCACCCTTCAGGGACCTCGAGAGAGACAAGAAGATACCCGTATGAAACACAGGATACTCTCATGCCGCTGACATCACTGTGCAGCAATTTGTCTTCTGCTGACCTATAACAGCAAAAAACCGAGATTGTGCGGTTGAGCACAGAGCAGAATCTCTTTCTTAAGCACTGTGAAGAGTAACAGTACAGTCCCGATTAAAGTAGTTACGTCTTTTCAAGTATAGAGAGTGGGGAAACACACACACAAGTTATATCACTGTAACAGTGGCAAAAGCTGTTGAAATACTCCCGACACATAGAACCCCAAAAACAGGGAAGCCACGGGATACAGTGACCCAAGTCAGCTGCAAAATAAACCCCGTGAACACTGCGGTGCTCCCGCTAGCGCCGGAGACTCAAGCGCATGCCTGTTTCATGCCGAAATGAGCTGGCTCTATCAAAAGTGCATTAAAAACCTACCCGGAGCCAACCATTAAAATATTTTCCCACTGTCATGGCATAAACTTAGGAAAATAAGTGTGCACCTCTTGCGCTCAGTCAGGAACCGGCTATGTGAAGAACACATCCGGAGCCATTCCAATATTCACCTTCACCCAGCTACGGGAACTGCCAAGCAGAGTCCGCCTCGGGGAAAAATCCCACTATTGCTGTGGTGCTGCTGCCAGAGTATGAAAACAAGCACGTGCCTACAACAGGCGGGAAGGCACCAGTTCCGTCAATGGAGCTCTATCCATACACCCGAAGCCCTTTATTGAATAAACTTCATACAAATGTAAATTTACTTTCCACAACTCTACAAAAGATAGCCTTTGATAAAAAAACATATTCCTTCTGTAGACTCACACTGAACCCGCAGCTCCACCAAAACAACAAACCAGAAAGAAGATCAAATAAAACATATACTCACAACTTTGTTCATAGTGCCGGCAAATACCGGTTGCTCAGCACTATGAGGGCAGAAATGTTTAATAGTCACTGTGGTCTTTTTTTTCAGTGAAGGGAAAGAAGAAAAATTGAGACCCAGTCAGACTCTCTATAATTGGAGGGAGGGTAAGGCAGGGACCTGGGGGGGCCTAGGTGTAACCCCTAAAGCCGGCACTGTTCAGCTGGACACCCTTCTCTCACTGAAGAGAAACCTCAACAGGAGAAAATAATTGCCCAGTCACAGCCAGAATCCAGGAGCTAGGTGAATAGCAGCCATTACCTGCTGGGAGATAGAGCATACTGAAGATGCAGGAGGCATGCCAGCCAATAGGACCACCTGTTAATCAGTTTCTCTATCTCCACCTGCTAGTAGATGTGTACTATCCCATTGGTCTCTGGATTCATCTGCTGCTGTTACTAAGGAAATGTACTGTATGTGGTCTGTTTGTGTGTGCTTCTATATTTTGTTTCTGCATATAACTCTCAGGAGCAATTTCTTTAAATCAGTTAGTTTTGTGGAGTATGATCTCATTCTCTCAAATTTACTGCTAACATTCGCCATAGCACTTGCATTGTGCCAAAGAGAACTGCTTTCTGGAGTTCATAAGATGGAACGTGTATAAGAAACTAATCCAGGTATGCTTGGAAGTTCTTTTTGATCAAGACTATAGCACACAAAATGATAGGAAAATATTTCTATGGTCTCTGACTACATTTCTTCATATTTGAGAGTCTTCTCTCTCTTCACAACATTCACTGAGTAATCACTCAGGACCAATACCTCTACAATCAATGCTATTCTAGTGTTTTTCTCTTTTAGCCATTCTATTATTTTCTATTATTGATACTTCTATTCTGCAGTTTTACTAAGTTCAACACGGATTACATAATTATGAAGGCTTCAACCTTAGGAAATTACAAAAATTCTTAATAATAATTTATAAGAACATAAGAATTGCTGCTGCTGGGTCAGACCAGTGGTCCATCATGCCCAGCAATCTGCTCATGCGGTGGCCCTTAGGTCAAAGACCAGTGCCCTGAGTCTAGTCTTACCTGCGTACGTTCTGGTTCAGCAGGAACTTGTTAAACTTTGTCTTGAATCCCTGGAGGGTGTTTTCCCCTATAACAGCCTCTGAAAGAGCATTCCAGATTTCTACCACTCTCTGGGTGAAGAAGAACTTCCTTACGTTTGTATGGAAACTATCCCCTTTTAACTTTAGAGAGTGCCTTTTCATTCTCTCTACCTTGGAGAAGATGAGCAACCTGTCTTTAGCTACTAAGTCTATTCCCTTCATTATCTTGAATGTTTCAATCATGTCCCCTCTCAGTCTCCTCTTTTCAAGGGAGAAGAGGCCCGGTTTCTCTAATCTCTCATTGTACGGCAACTCTTCCAGTCTCTTAACCATTTTAGTTGCTCTTCTCTGGACCCTCTCAAGTAGTACCGTGTCCTTTTCATGTACAGCGACCAGTGCTAGATGCAGTATTCCAGGTGGGGGCGTACCATGGACCGGTACAGCAGCGTGATAACTTTCTCCGATCTGTTTGTGATTCCCTTCTTAATCATTCCTAGCATTCTTTTCGCCGCCGCCGCACATTGCACAGACGGCTTCATTGACTTGTCGACCAGTACTCCCAAGTCTCTTTCCTGGGCAGTCTCTCCAAGTACTGCACCGGACATCCTGTATTCGTGTATAAGATTTTTCTTATTGACATGAATCACCTTACACTTATCCACATTAAACCTCATTTGCCATGTCGCAGCCCATTTCTTAAGCAGGTCTTCACAGTCTTTCTGCGTCCTCACTACTCTGAATAACTTTGTATCGTCTACAAATTTAATCACCTCACTCGTCGTACCAATTTCCAGGTCGTTTATAAATATGTTGAAGAGCATGGGTCCAAGCACCAAACCCTGCGGCACTCCACTTGTGATGCTTTTCCAGTCCGAATATTGTCCATTTACCCCCACTCTTGGTTTCCTATCCGTTAGCCAGTTTTTAATCCACATGAGTATTCATTCTCCACCTTAGATCATTCATTTGATAGACTTTATTTCTCTGGAACCCCTGGTCCAATCTTATCTATTTTCAAGCTCATGTCTTTTCACCATTTTCCTTCACTCCAAAACTGGAACCCTTCCATTAAATTTTCAAAGGCTTATTTTTCATCCATACAGGTGGAGAGAGCGAGAACTAGAAGGCCTTGAGCATGCGCAGATGCTCAAAGCCCAGCCTAAGGAAGAGGGAGGATTTTCAGGCACTGGCACCAGCATGTCCTGTGCGTTGGTGCTGGTGCCACATCGGGGTAAGAGATTGTGCTTGGGTGGGTGGGTGAGTGTGGGATGCCGGATTGTGGCGGCGGGGGGTGGGCGACGTGAGCGGGGGGATGCCAGATCGCGGGGGGGATGTCAGATCACATGGAGGGAATGCCAGATCATGGGGGGTGGAGCAGCGCAGGTGGCCTCGGGGGTGGGGGGTAAGATGGAGCAGCAACGGTGGCCTTGGGGGGGAACGTATCAAGCGAGTTTCCCTTACTTCCTATGGGGAAACTCGCTTTGATATACGAGTAAATTGGTTTACGAGCATGCTTCTGGAACAAATTATGCTCGTAAACCAAGGTTCCACTGTAATTTCTTTCCAACATCCATGTGACATTTTGGTAGATGGCTCATTGATAGGTGAAGGTAGTTTATGGTGCAGGATGGTTAGGCCACATCATGCCACTGCTGACAGGTGACTTTCTGCATTAGAATGTCTGCAAATGGAATTCCTTAATTAGCAGAAAGTTACTGTAGTTACATTGCTGCCACTCAGTCCTTCACAGCCAGGACACAGAAAAAGCACAGAAAATAGGTCATCACTGCTTCTCACGATCTGGGAAACTCCTAACAACGCTACTTTGCTTCAGGATGTGCAAGAAAAGCTTACAATTAAAGCAATTCATGTCTCTTTGGAAGTAAAACTCAAACACACAACATCAAACACTTTCAAAGAAAGAGCTGGGTCCTTTGTGCTGCCACAGACTTGAGTGATTATTTTCATCTCACTCCCAGAGTAACCTGTAAGGTCCTGAAAGGGGCTGACGAGAGGAGTATTTAACACAGAACATATTTCTGCATCTTAGGAAGAGAGGATTTTGCTTTCAAGTATAAGGTGAGGGGAACATGGCAAAGAGAAATGCCAGGATGTGGGTGACTCTGAAGAAAGTCATTTAATATGCTTCTTTTCTAGATTTATTTGACAAGTGTGAATCCTATTCTCAAATACATCAAGGAAAGATAGCTAAAAATATGTCACATCTGTGCTTCAGTTTTCTTATGTGTTATCCTTACTAGTTATCAAAGAAAAAAAATTAGATAGAGAAAAATGAGAAAAGAAAAATCTTGAGGCTGATTTGATGGATATGGAGGGGGTACTTTCAGCTGTTAGGATGGCAGCCTTTCTAAATGATAATTATGTAAGAAGTGATGAAAAGATCACGGAGGGGGGGCAAGCGAGCAGGGGGGTTGGCGGATCGTGGGGGGAGATGCCGGATCACGGGGGGGGGGGGGTGGAGCAGCACCGGTGGCCTCATGGGGGGGGGTTAAGGTGGAGCAGCGCCGGTGGCCACGGGAAGGGGGAAGGAGGTGGAATGAATCAAGGGAGTTTCCTTACATCCTATGGGGAAACTCGCTTTGATATACGAGTAAATTGGTTTACCAGCATGCTTCTGGAACGAATTATGCTCATAAACCAATGTTCCACTGTATATTAAAAGATCATATGGTGATCTAAATAAAAGAACTTAGACATGCAGACTATATAGAAATATAATAAACCAGCAGGGGGCACTACTGTGGAAAGGGGATTCCAAGATGGCCACGGCAGCCAGCTAATGGGAGAGACGCCTAGGGATTTTTTCCAACTGCATACCTTTTTTGTTTTCCACTATGCCGAAAAGAAGGGGGAAAGAAACTGGTGGAGTCTCCCAACATTCCAAGATCCCTTCTAGCGATACGATAGACGAAATTCTGCAGCATCTTACCGGAGGTTTGGAGCAGTCTAGGATTCGCCTGCTGCCAACGCCGGCAAGTGATGCCGTTGCGGACGACTTGGGGCTTGATGCTACTCTGAGCCCAGACCATAAAGTTCCGCCCCCATGGCCACAGCAAGCAAGCTCTCCGCAGGAACTGAGCATGCTCGAAGAGGCAGTGCTCACACCGCGAGAGGCTAGTCCATCTGAGGGCTTGTTGTTGGAGTCAGCGGGGGAATTTGATTCCCTGGAGCTATCTGTGGCCGGAAGATCACCTGAGGAGCTGGTACAAGGGACATTGGAAGCAAAAGCAGCATCTGGTAAGACTGTAATGCCATTGCAAGATTTTTCCTTATTAGTAAAACCACCAGAAGTTACATTGGGATTTAGTTGTGAATCTGGGGAAAACCTTTTCCCCGCAAGTTAAAGAGATAAAAGGAAAATTAAATATACAGAAAGAAGAAATTTTGCAGTTGAAACAAGAAATTGATATAGGTAAATGTGAGACTCAAAAATTGAATACAGAATTGAAAACAATAAAAAATTTTCAGGAGGCACAAGTTAAAGATAGTAATAGTATTCGGAGAAAATTAGAATCTCTTGAAAATTATAATCGGGCTAATAACTTGCGGATTTAAAATTTTCCTAAAAACCTTATTACAACTCCTCGAGATATGCTGAAGAGATACTTCTTGAAAGTCTTGAATGTTCCAGAACAATCATTACCCCCTTTTGTTAAGGTGTACTATCTTCCAGACAAAAAACGCCAGGAACAATCGGACCAAGATCAAAATTATCAGGACAAGCCTCTTGATGTTTCTGAATTATTGGAAACTTCTGAGGAAACACTTGTGAAATCAGCAACACTACTAGTAACAGTGGCTTTAGCGCGTGATAAGGAATGGATAATGAGGCTATTTTTTAAAAATAAGTCAAAAAAATTTTTAGGACAAAAAATAGTTATTTTAAATCTTTATTCATTTTTAAAACTTATAATAAGTGTGACAGCAAATAATAACATTATAACTTAAATACAACACTTAATATTCTCCAATAATCCACTTTAAAACTTATCTCTCCCCTCCCTCCCATTCCATAACAATTTTTAACTCACATAAAAGAATACAATAAATTCCCTTCTTAACATTCCTTAATTATACAAAAACCAAAATCTACCCTTCCCCCCTCCCCCAACCTTGGACATACACAATTAAAAGGAAAAAAGGTTTTTACTCATTACACTATTTTGTTACTCATTACAATAACTTGTTAAAGGCTCCCAAACATCCAGAAATTTTTTTTAAATACTCCTGCTGCGTAGCTATAACCCTTTCCATTTTATATATATGACACAGAGAATTCCACCGGATTTTCTAATAAACAATTTATTTGACCCCAAATTGATTTCCAACATGCCAAAATGAATGGACAATAGAATAATAAATGATCTAAAGTCCCTGCTTCGAGATGACAGTGCCAACATTTATTAGACTTAGAGCTATCCAACTTTTGTAACCGAACTGGGGTCCAGAAAGCTCTATCTAATAGAAAAAACCAAGTTTGTCTCATAGATGCAGACACTGTACATCTCATCCTCCAAGTCCAAATTCGTGGCCATTGAGACGCAGTAATTTGATGCTTAATCTCAATGTGCCAAATGTCCCTAATACCAGTTTTTGATATCTTTTTTATAAATCCAGCTATCAATTTATACCACTGAACGGCCTGGTGTCCCAGGAAGTACACCTGAAAGCACAAAAATTCCAGACTATACTGATTATTAAGATATTTCCATTCAGGGAACCCTACCTGAATGGCCTGCTTCAATTGCAACCACCTAAAACTTTGTGATTTACTAAGACCAAATTTATGTTGCAACTGTGAAAAATCAAGCAGCTTACCATTAGAAATAACATTATCTACAATACGTATACCTGCAATCATCCAATACTTCCAAATGACCTTAAATCCACCAATTTGAATCTTGGAGTTCAGCCATATTGTCTGATTCGTTGATTTGTGTATTGGAATAGGTGTTAAATTACTTACATATCTTAAAGTTTTCCATGTATCTACTAATATTCTGTTTTCTTTATATAACCTAGGCATTTTGATACTAATAACGTGGCAAAATAGCAGAGGAGACACAACCACAACCAATCTGGGAGCTTTTCCATGAGCTCTGGGAGGACCCAATACATACCCTGACGCATAATATAGGATTGATGATACCTATAAAAATTGGGAAAATTTACCCCTCCCTCTGTAATTGGCTTTTGTAGAGATACCAAAGCAATTGTAGGAATTTTACCCAGCCAAATAAATTTTATAAGAATATTATTTAATTTTTTATAAAAGGACCCCTGAAAAAAAAACTGGCAACATTCCCATTTGATAACAAACCACAGGCAAAATCATCATTTTAATAGTTTGGACTCTCTCCCACCAAGACAGATGTAATGGGTTCCATTGTTCACACATTTCTGTTACCTTTCATTGTTTCTTCCAGCGTGGTTTTTATCCAAATACCTAAATATTTTATTCCTTCATCCTTCCAGATAAAGGGAAATGAATCAAATAAACCTTTTATACAATGTACATTAAGTGGAAGAACTTCTGATTGTCCTGCACTGCTCCCGACGCTCATAGGAACTTAATGAGCATCGGGAGCAGTGCAGGCCATTTAGTGCTGCTCCCCGTGCTAGAAACTGCTATCGCAGTTTCATAAAAGGAGGCCTAAGCCATTCTAGATTTCATTCTTCTTCTATATTTATGTACTATATACTTACATTATTGTAAACCACATTGAGCACCTTTTTGGTTGAAGACCCGGTCTATAAAATTAAGTTTTAGCTTTAAATGTAGACAAAAAGAAGCCATAAAGAAATCATGCTTGATGGAAAAAAGCAGACATGTTAAAGGCAGAAAATCAAGGTGAATACTAACCGCAAAGTGGGTAACCACTAAAACACCCATGGAATAGCAGAACTACAGTAGAGATGGTAAACAAGCAAGAGTGCACTTTATTAAAATGTGTCCTAGTTATACAGAAAAAACCAGACAGGACATAAGTCTGATTACGAGAATTAAAACCGCTAAAAACAGAAGAAAGGGGAATCTGGATCTCAACAGGGAAAGGCAGAGCATATCGTATAGCTAAAAGTAAGAAAGTCAAGCCAAAGAGATAAAAAAGATTAAAACCATCAGTAATGTCTTACCGTGAGCAGACAGGCAGTAAAATCCAAAGCGCAACGAAAGTGAAACTAAAAAATAGCGCGAGACAAGCTGGAGCTTAAATACGACGGTACCATAATCGGACTTATGTCCTGCTTGTTTTTTTCTGTATAACTTGGACACATTTTGATAGTGTTTAGAGTGCTGCTGTCGACACTGCTGGAGGGAGGTTTGTCGGTCATCTCGCAGTGGGAGTGTCGGCGGGGTTTGTATGGGAGAAAGAGATAGGAGGGTCGGCAGGGGGGAGGGAGGGGGGCCTGGGGTGTTGACGCTGCGGAGGGGCCCGGGGTGATGACACTGCTTCTGGCAAATCCAGCAAGGGTGAGGGAGGAACCAAACAGCCCTAAAGCACCGTACAGCAATGTTACTTACCGTAACAGTTGTTATCCAGGGACAGCAGGCAGCTATTCTCACTAGTGGGTGATGTCATCCGACAGAGCCCCAATACGGACATCTTGCAAGCATGTCTTGCTTGAAGAAACTCAGAAGTTTCGAGATGCCCGCACCGCGCATGCGCCAGTGCCTTCCCGCCCGATGTACCGGGCGTGTCTCCTCAGTTCAGGTAGCTAGCCTGAGAAGCAAACCCAGGGGAGGTGGGTGGGACGTGAGAATAGCTGCCTGCTGTCCCTGGATAACAACTGTTACGGTAAGTAACATTGCTTTATCCCAGGACAAGCAGGCAGGTATTCTCACTAGTGGGTGACCTCCAAGCTAACCCCAATGGGATGGTGGGAGAGTTGGCAACTTAAGAGAACAAATTTTGTAACACTGTTTGGCCAAACTGTCCAACCCGTCTGGAGAAAGTATCCAGACAATAATGAGAGGTGAATGTATGAACCGAGGACCAAGTGGCAGCCTTACAAATCTCCTCAATCGGTGTCGATCTGAGGAAGGCAACAGAGGCCGCCATTGCTCTGACCTTATGGGCTGTGACCTTACAGGGAAGGGATAATCCAGCCTGGGCATAGCAGGAAGAGATACAAGCCGCCATCCAGTTAGAGATGGTGCGCTTCGATACAGGTCGTCCCAACTTGTTTGGATCAAAGGAGACGAAAAGTTGAGGAGCAGTTCTGTGTGGCTTTGTGCGATCCAAGTAGAAAGCTAGAGCACGTTTACAGTCCAGAGTGTGCAAAGCAGATTCCCCAGGATGAGAATGAGGCTTTGGAAAGAACACTGGAAGCACGATGGATTGGTTGATGTGAAATTCAGAGACCACTTTAGGCAAGAATTTTGGATGAGTACGAAGGACCACCTTGTCATGATGGAATACAGTGAACGGTGGATCCGCCACTAGGGCCTGAAGCTCGCTGACCCGGCGAGCTGACGTGAGGGCCACCAGGAAAACCACCTTCCAGGTGAGATACTTAAGTGGAGCCTTGTTGAGAGGTTCAAACGGAGGCTTCATAAGATGAGACAGGACAACATTGAGATCCCAAACCACAGGAGGAGGTTTGATAGGAGGGTTGACATGGAAAAGTCCCTTCATAAATCTGGAAACCACAGGATGAGCAGACAAAGGTTTCCCTTGTAGAGGCTGATGGAAAGCCGCAATAGCACTCAGGTGGACTCGTATAGAGGTAGACTTGAGACCAGACTGAGACAGGTGTAGAAGATAGTCCAATACAGAAGATAGGGAAGCTCGCTGAGGTTCCGTGGCATTGGAAATACACCAGGAAGAGAATCTAGTCCATTTTTGGGAATAGCATTGTCGAGTAGCAGGCTTCCTGGAAGCCTCCAAGACCTCCCTCACTGCATGAGAGAACTGGTGAGGAGTTATGTTGAAAGGAACCAAGCTGTCAGGTGGAGGGACTGCAGATTGGGATGAAGTAGTGAACCTTGATGTTGAGTGAGTAGTGAAGGAAACACTGGAAGAAGTACTGGCTCCCTGCTGCTGAGTTGAAGTAGAAGGGAGAACCAAGGTTGTCTGGGCCACCGAGGAGCAATTAGAATCATGGTGGCATGGTCTGATCTCAACTTGACTAGAGTCTTTTGAATGAGAGGAAAAGGAGGAAACGCATATAGAAAGCGATTCCCCCAATCCAGCAGAAAAGCGTCTGCCTCGAGGCGATGGGGAGTGTAGATCCTGGAGCAAAACTGAGGCAGTTTGAAGTTGTGGGGGGCTGCAAAGAGGTCTATCTGAGGCGTCCCCCACTGTGCAAAGACTCAATGAAGAGGGTCGGAGTGGAGCGTCCATTCGTGAGGCTGGAGAAGACGACTCAATTTGTCTGCCAAGACATTGTCTTTCCCCTGAATGTAGACAGCCCTGAAGAAGGTGTTGTGGCGGACCGCCCAATCCCAGACTCGAAGAGCTTCCTGGCAAAGAGGGGCCGAGCCCGTGCCCCCTTGTTTGTTGACATAATACATGGCGACCTGATTGTCTGTGCGAATGAGGACCACCATGTCGTGAAGCAGATGTTGAAAAGCCTGGAGAGCATTGAAGATGGCTCTGAGCTCCAGAAGATTGATTTGATGGAGTCGTTCCGCACTGGTCCAGAACCCCTGAGTGCGAAGACCATCCAGATGAGCTCCCCATGCATAGTTCGATGAATCGGTCGTGAGAACTTTCTGGTGGGGAGGAGAGTGAAACAGCAAACCTCTGGATAGATTCGAAGAGGTCATCCACCAGAGAAGAGACTGCCGTAGAGCAGGAGTGACCACAATGTGGCGGGACAACGGATCGAACACCTGAGTCCACTGAGATGCCAAGGTCCATTGAGGAATTCTGAGATGTAGTCTGGTAAAAGGCGTCACATGAACCGTGGACGCCATGTGACCCAAGAGGACCATCATGTGTCTCGCTGAGATGGATTGGCGAGAAGACACCGAGTGGCAGAGGAGAAGAAGAGCATCCATGCGTTGAGGAGGAAGGAATGCTCGAAGTTGGATGGTATCCAAGACAGCCCCGATAAAGGGGAGAGACTGGGTGGGCTGAAGATGTGACTTGGGAAAGTTGATCTCGAAGCCCAAGTTCTGCAGGAAACAAATTGTAGTCAAGGTCGCCGAAATGACCCCTGGAGCCGACGGTGCCTTGATGAGCCAGTCGTCGAGGTATGGAAACACCTGGAGACCCATGGTCCGGAGTGCAGCGGCCACCACCACCAGACACTTCGTGAAGACTCTGGGCGACGAGGAAAGGCCGAATGGAAGCACTCGATACTGCAGATGTAGATGTCCCACCCGAAATCTGAGGAACTTGCGGGAGGCCGGATGAATCGGAATGTGAGTGTAGGCCTCCTTGAGGTCCAGAGAGCATAACCAATCGTCCTGCTCGAGGAGGGGATAGAGAGAGGCAAGGGTCAACATACGGAACCGCTCCTTGACCAAAAACTTGTTGAGGACTCGAAGGTCCAAAATGGGCCGCAGATCGCCCGTCTTCTTCGGGACCAGGAAATACCGGGAGTAAAACCCTTGGTTTTGCTGATCCAACGGAACCGGCTTGACGGACCGAAGCCGAAGCAAAGTCTGAGCCTCCTGGAGAAGAAGAGCGGTCTGCGTTAAGTTGGAAGGATACGCTCTTGGAGGGTGGTCCGGGGGGACCCGTTGGAAATGAAGAGAGTATCCCTCTCTTACGATGGTAAGGACCCAAAGGTCCGTGGTGATTGACTCCCATCAATGATAAAAATGATGGAGTCAACCCCCTATGGGAAAAACAGGGGAAGACAGAACGTCGGTTATGCTCCCTGGAAGAGAGTCAAAAAGGCTGAGTAGCCTTGGGTGCAGCCGGCATCTGAGGCTTCTGTTGAGTCTTCTGGGGAGGCTGTCTCTTCGCAGGCTGTCTCGCAGGAGGAGTCTGCCTCGGTTGATAACGCCTCTGGTAGATTTGAGGCGGTCTAGAGGGACGAGACTGCTGAGGCTTCGGCTTAGGTCGCAGAATAGACTGAAAAGACTTCTCATGGTCCGAAAGCTTTTTAGTAACAGTCTCGATAGACTCATCAAACAGATCCGCTCCCGCACAAGGCACATTAGCAAGTCTGTCTTGGAGGTTCGGATCCATATCAATAGTGCGAAGCCAGGCCAGGCGACGCATGGCGACCGAACAGGCCGCAGCACGTGCCGAGAGCTCGAAGGCATCGTAGGAGGATTGCATCAGCTGCAGCCGCAACTGGGACAGGGTCGCCACCACCTCCTCAAACTGGAAACGAGCCTGAGCATCGATGAAAGGGATGAACTTGCGGAGCACCGGCAAGAAGAAATCCAAATATGAAGAGAAGAAAAAATTGTAATTGAGCACTCGAGTCGCCATCATCGAGTTTTGGTAGATACGTCTACCAAACTTGTCCATCGTTCTCCCCTCCCTGCCCGGAAGCGTAGACCTGGGAAGGGTGAGAACGCTTGAGAGAAGACTCGACCAGAAGGGACTGATGAGAAAGTTGAGCCCCCTCAAACCCCTTGTGGTGAACGATGCGGTATCGAGCATCCAGCTTACTGGGAACTGCAGGTATGGAATACGGTGTCTCAAAACAGCGCATGAAAGTCTGGTCCAGCAGTTTATGCAGAGGAAGCCGAAGTGTCTCCGCAGGAGGGTGAGGCAAATGCATGGTGTCCAAATACTCTTTAGAATATTTAGACCCAGTGTCCAAAGTCACATCCAAGTCATCCGCCATCTGTCGGAGAAAGGATGAGAAAGACAGTTGGTCTGCCAAGGCCGGCCGACGAGACGGACTAGACGAAGTGGAAGCCTCCGGGTCCAGGGAGAGCTGAGACCGGCATGGAGAATAGGAGGTAGATGGTTCCTCATACTCTGGTCCCTCCGGCTGGAATACATCCGACGAGGAGTATCCCAAACGCTGCATCTTTTTCTGCGGAGACACCTCCGAATGGCGTGAGGAGTGCCGAGAAGAGTGTCGAGAACGATGCCCCTCCCGGTGACGGGACGGGGAACGAGATCCTCTATGCATCGATCGATCCTTCGAAGCCTCAAAGGAATGGATAGGACTCGATGCCGTGGATCGCAGAGGTGGCAGAGATGCAGACTCACGCAGCGCCACCCATGTCTGGTATGGAGTGCGGAAGAACTCCTCCTGCGATGCAGTATGCCCAGGACTCCGATTATCAGGGGCCGCCCTAGCACCCTGTTGTTGTGGAGGTGTGATGGGCTCCAAAGGCGGCATATCAGGAAGGGAAGCCCTCTTGGAGGATTCCGCCGCCCTCCGCCGATCCCCCTCGTCGAGCAGTGAGATCGAACGACGAGGAGGAGGGGGAGGGGGTAGACCGCCCCCTGAAACCGGGGCCGGAATGTCACCCTGAATGTTGGCGATAAGCCGGGGCCCCATAGTCTGCATAAGCTCGACAAACTGAGCTTCTAGCAGAGATCGAAGCGAAGCCGATATGGAGGGATCCGCACCGAAAGGGGGTCCTCCTGCACGGTCTTCGCGTTCCTTCGTGGCCAAGTGCTTCTGCTTGCTAGCTTTAGGCACTTTGATGACCACGGGAGGGACAGCGGAAGGCGGTACCTGAACCGAGGAGACGGAGGCAGGCGCCGATGCTGAACTCGATGCTGAAGCCGGTGCAAACGATGCTGGCTTCACGATGCTGGATGCAGGAGTCGTCGATGCAGGTTTCGAACGGACCGGCGAAACCTCAGCAGACGTAGAAGCAGACAGGTCCTTGGCAGTCTCCATCTTGAACATCGACTCCCAAAGCAAGCAACGCCTCTTAAACGAGCGCGCAGTGAGCGTGGAACAAGGCCGGCACGATTTCGGAACGTGTTCCGGACCAAGACACTGCAGGCAGCGTCGATGCGGGTCCGTTAACGAAATCGCACGCTGGCACTTGCTGCACTTTTTAAAACCGGTGATTGGCCGGGACATAGGCCGGAAAATCGACGCTGCAAGGTCGAAGGCGCTAGGCCGCAGCCACGAGGCCGGCCCGGCCGAACCGCCGGAAGAAATAATTTAAACTTTTTTTTTTTTTTTTTTTTTTAGAAAAATAAAGTAAAAGTGAAAGAAAGTCAAAGAAATAAACAAAAACGCGGGTAAAGAAGGCAAAAAACTGAAATTCAGTCAGCGCAGAATGAAGAGAAACTTCTCAGCTCCGCGGAAAGAAAAGAACTGAGGAGACACGCCCGGTACATCGGGCGGGAAGGCACTGGCGCATGCGCGGTGCGGGCATCTCGAAACTTCTGAGTTTCTTCAAGCAAGACATGCTTGCAAGATGTCCGTATCGGGGCTCTGTCGGATGACATCACCCACTAGTGAGAATACCTGCCTGCTTGTCCTGGGATAATGGCAGGCCCCCCCTAACCATTTTGGGCCCTAGGCCTGTGCCTACTGGGCCTACCCTTTAATCCGGCCCTGTTCACCATACAATATAAGGGGGCTATGGTGAGATGTGTACCTGGGACATTTTATGTGAGGTTCACTGTAGTATCCCACTACTCTGCTAGGATGTCTGTGTGGCCAGTCTGCTAAGAATACTGGTTCCTCCTATATTTCAATAGCTTGATCTGTGCGTTTGTTTTGGATGTGTTTTCTTTCTAAAATGGCTCAAAAAGATAGACACTCTGAGCAAAAACACATCCATTTTTGAAAAAACCAAGATAATGCCTTGCAGTTTTGAAAATGGTCATGTTTGTTACTAGATTTTTGTGCGTGTTCCACAAAATGTTTATACTTATTTATTTTAAAAATTTCTATACCATCTAATTGCTAGGCGGTTTATAAATATGCACATGCATAATGGTTAAAACAGTACAAAAAGCAAACAAATCATCTAAAATTAAATGCACAGTAATTCCTTAAACAAGACAAATCAGACCCTATAAAAAAGCATCGACAAACAATTATATTTTGAGGAGCTTCCTAAACGTTCCTCTATCAGCATATTTTCTCAACTGCCCTACCAGTGAATTCCATAATTCCAGCACAACAGAAGGTCATTGCACAAGTTTCAACATATTTTGGATTGGCATTAGCCTTTAACAAAGCAGAATTTTCAGAACGTAGCATCTTTTAGGCAGATAAGTAGTCATCTTACTCTTAAAGTACTCAGGGATTGTACCATACAAAAATTGATGGCAAATCATTGCAGCATTGCACTGTACTCTAAATGCTACTGGCAAAGTGCAATTTCTGAAGCCAAGGTGTACTGTGGATTTAGACATCATATCAAAAATGCCCCTCCACACATTATATTATACTATAAACAAGAAGAAGTAAGATGGAGACATGCTACTTGACTTTCCCATTTCTTTTTTTGTCTGCAACCCAAACACACATTGATCCAGTCCTGGTTTTGCCCTATTTCATAAATGACATAAAGCAATGGACTAAAGAAGTTAAAAAGGTACACTTTACTTTTCACTTATTACAGGCTGCTTCAGGAGCAATAGCTGTTAAATAAAAAGACATCAAATTAACATCAAACTAAACAGAATATAAAACACCAAAAAGAGACTGAATAACATGCAGAATAAAATCATAGACATGCATTCTTCCAGTAGTACATAACAAAAGTGATACTTTCCATAGATAGACTCAATCAAAGGTATACAGTATGACTCTTTCAGACTTAAGTTTCTTTTTGTGGTTCAATATGTGAAGTTTGAATCCAATTACTGACTTCTACAGTATATAGTTACAAGATTTGTAGGATGCCAGTATTCTTTGCCTACACTAAGGGCTCCTTTTACTAAGGTGCACTAGCGTTTTTAGCGCACGCTAAAGATTTGAGCACGCTAACCTCGCGCTACACAAAAAATACTAACGCAAGCTCTATGGAGGCGTTAGCATGTAGCGCGCGCTAAAACCGCTAGCGCACCTTAGTAAAAGGAGCCCTAAGTGAAATGTGTTTTGAGATGCCCCTACTGTAATGAATGTCTGCATGACTTAAAGCCAGCTCCAGATGGTACCCTTTGATGTATCACAAAGGCTAATGCAAAAATTTATACCAATGCCAACGAAGATGAAAATATGTGTGTGTTTACTCTATATGTGCCCATCTGTATTTTACAAAATATGCAGATACATCACACCTCATGTTTGTTCTGTCCAAACTACACTCTGGGAATGACTATATGTTCATACTTTTCACGCTCATAGTAACATAGTAAAAGCCAGTAGATAAAGACCTCCAAGGTTCATTTAGTCTGCCCCACAGTCACATTCATTATCAAGGCAATGTCGAACCAACAATCCAGTATATTTTACCTGCTAAATTCCACTCCCCCTGAGATATGCAAGACCTGTACTCAGATGATACATAATACGCATACTAGCTCCTGACCCATCCTTGCCATTTTCAGGGCTCAGCCCGTAAAAAAGTCTGTCCTGCACTGGCCCTACTTCCCAGCTCCGAGGTGCCTTCAAAACCTACTCCAGAGCATCCTGATCTGTCTTGCCACATACCGGACACACATTATAGAAGTCCGTCTGGCATCGGCTTCACTTCCCCTTTGCTGGAGCTGCCATCAAAGCTATTTCTAGCCCATCCTGATCTATCCTGCCATATACACCCATCCAATTTTATAAAAGTTCTTATTTGTATGTAAACCAGGCTTTATATGCAGAAAAAAAAAATCTTTATAAAATTACCCACTGCAGTGTACTTCAAATCAAATATGGAAAAGTGTGTGAAGATATACATAAATATTTAAATGTAGGCCAAAATCCAGTGGGAAGAGAAAATTAAAGCACACCACCAGTCTGAATCCCTGAGGTTGCGGGTTCAATCCCAGCACTGCTTCTTGTGACCCTAGAGTTACTCCTCCATTCCCACCAAGATAGATAGGGAAACTACTTGGAGTACCTGCTTACTGTTCAAAGTATTGTAAGCTATTTTGATAACTGCAGAGGAAAGGTGGTAAATCAAATAAAGATAACCTTAGTGCAATAAAATGCTCTGCTTAGATGGACTATATCTATCACTGTTGTTTATAAATAAATAGAAAAAAAACTTCTATACATCTTTTGGACCCTGATTCTCCTTTTAGGATTTCACTACAGTCGACTCCGCTTAAGTACAAGACCTCCGGACCGGACCACCACGTGCGCTTAAGTGGAGTGTGCTTTTAATAGGTGTACTACTTTTTAGTCAGGGGGTCGTTTAGCCAGTATCGGCAGCTACCTGGGGTGATGGCGGCAACAGCAAGCAGTGCTGAGAGGAAGGTGCTGGTGAGTGCTCGGCGCACTGGAGTAGGTCTCTCATCTACTTGCTGCCTAGGATGGCTTGCGATGCTGTGACGTTCCGGGGAGGGAGGTAGGGAGATAGTAAATGCGGTGCAATAAATACAGAGGGCCCGTGATTGCATTTAACCATAGTGAATGTAATGTGAAAGAATAGAGGTGGGACCTTTGACATCAGTACGCTTAAGCGGATTGTGTGCTTATCAGAGGTGCAAATATCCAGAGTTTACGTCCATTGACTTTAATGTAAAAAAAACGGGACCGTAGTGGTAGGGTGCAGATAACTGGAGTGTGCACTTATCAGATGTGCATTTAGGTGGAGTCAACTGTACTTAGAAGTGGGAACACGCCTATGCATAGAACAGGAGTGCAAAGTCCAAGGATGTCTCCTTCGCCAAGTGCTATTTACTGATTGCCAATACTGTAAGAACCAAGAAAAGGATGATAAGAAGGTCCCGGGTCCTATATGTCAGGGTTCTCGATTTGTTGCTCTCCAAAATAAAGAGGCACTGTATTTTCATAAATACAATCATGCAATGAGGCAAAACCAGGACTCTATCATTCTGTTCAGATGAGGTGGCAATCATAGCACATGTTCACAGGTGGTTTTACAATTAAAAGACCACTTACAGAGCAAGCATTTAAGTAGAATTAAGCTGCACAGTGTGGAAGATTGAGGCTGGTTTCCCTGTTTTTATTAATGCAATGATGCAGAGCTGAATTCAGCAAAATTTGGAGCTGCTGGTTTGAATCATGTGACAGTGGTAATGAAATGGTGGGTACACTCCTGTGCCCCAGGAGAGCGCATTTTCGTATTATTAAACACAGCTTGCAGACACAATTATGACTCGCACAGAAAATAGACTAACAAACAGTTATTAAAAATATGCTTAGAGAGCACAGCTTAAAGTTTATACTCACAGCCCATGATCTCTCTGCATGAAATTTTTAATCCACCCATCTGCTGTGCTTAATAGTAAAAAGAAATAAGGTACCTGTACCAAAAAAAGTCTTATGAGACCATCTAAAAATGTTTACTTTACTGGGGAGGACATTTTTAAGGTCATTTTCATACTTAAACACTTTAGAAGGTTTGTACAGCTTTACACTTAATAGTGGAGTTTAGACATATAAATAGTGATTTTAGAAGGCTGCTATTTATAGGGAGGTATAATATTGTAAGGGTGATCTGTGGGCCCAGTTTGGGTGTATTTTGGAAGGGTATGTTTATATGTAATACCCACTGTACCTGAATGTAACTTTCCTTGAAAAAGGAATGATCGAAATGCAGACATATTTATTTGGATTTTGTATTTTAAAATGGGAATACATGTGGAGGGGCATTTTCAATAGGAAATCTAAGTCCAACTTGGGGCATTTTGAGAAAAACGTTCAAAAATCAGGTGGAGAAAATGTCCATTTTTGAACCTATAAGATGTCTCTTTTTTTCCAAAAATGGCCCAGCTAGATGTTTTGTCCATCTATTCTAGACATCTAGGCCCGAATTCTGTATAGGATGCGAGGTCTCAAGAAGTCGCCTAAACGGCTTTTGAGAATCGCACACGGGCCTCCTATACAGAATCATGCCTAAGCAAGCCTAAAAATCCGATTCTCTAACCGACATCCATGTTACAGATGCTGAATAGAGAATCGGGTTGCCGCTGAGCTTATCGCGGTAAGGGATCTCCCTGCTGTGATAAGTTTAGTGGCAACCCATCCTTACCCCCCACGAAGACTACCAACAGGAGGGATGCCACGATCGTTCGGGAGGGGTGGGGTTCGCAGCATGTGTCAGCAGGAGGGATTGGGCATCCTTTCTGCCAGCGATGTATGGGGGGTACGGTTTAAGTGGGCTTGCACACCTCCCTAGGCTCCCGGAGGCACCTCCAATGTAGGCAACCTGCCTCAGAAGGTTGTTTTTTGGTTTGTTTATTTTTAAATGTGCGTCCTGATTGGCTGGTTAGGCAGCAGTTGGCCACCTACAATCGAGACGCCATTTATAGAATCCGGGCCCTAATGTTTTTTCCAAAAATCGCCCCACTACATGATTTGTTCAGCTAGACATCTACGGTAATTTTTTTGCCATTATCGAATAAAAAATATCCAAATTAAAAACATCCAAAACAATCCATTTGCATGTAGGAGGGGCCAGAATTTTTAATGGATTGACCACACAGACATGCCAGCAGAGCAGTGGAGTACTGCTGTGAACTTCACATTAAGGGTACCAGGTACACATCTCACCATAATCCTGTACATTATATGGTGAGCCCTCAAAACCTAAAGTACCCACCTGTCTACTACCCCAATAGCCCTTATGCCTGCAGATGGCAGTACAGTGGGTTTCTAGTGGGTTTGGTGAGCTCTCACTTTCTAACAGAAGTGTACTAGTTAGGGTGGCATATGGGCCTGGGTCCCTTCCTCTGCAGTCCACTGCACAACCCACAGAAGACACGGACCTACGGCTGGAGAGATGGACATACACCAGGGACACAGAGCTGCGGATGGAGAGACAAGAGAAGACAGAGAGGACAGCGATCATCGTGGGGGACTCCATCATCAGACAGGTCAACAGCCACATAGCGGGAGGAAGACAGGATCGGCTGGTGACCTGCCTACCGAAAGCCAAGATAGAAGACATAGTGAGCTGCATCGACAGGATCATCGACAGCGTGGAAGGGGAAGATATGGCGGTAGTGATCAATGTGGGGACAAACAACGTGAGCAACAGGAACTACAGCAGGGAAGTACTGCAGGACCAATTCCGGATGCTAGGAAGGAAGCTGAAGTCCAAAACGCCGACGGTAGCATTCTCAAAGATCCTGCCAGTGCCCAGGGCCGATGAGAAGAGGAAGATGGAGCTGCAAGCAGTCAACGTGTGGATGAGGCGCTGGTGTGAGGAAGAAGGATTCCACTTCGTGCGCAACTGGATGACGTTCTGGGGAAAGAGCAAGCTATTCAGGAAGGATGAACTCCACCTTAGCATTGAGCTGGCGTTAGTTCTAGCCACATAGCGCAGGTTTAGTGCACGCTACAATTCTGCGTGTGCTAAAAACGCTATCACAGCTTAGTAAAAGGAGTACTTGGAGGTCCTTTTATTAAGCTGCGGTAATGGTTTAATGCGCATAATACCGCACGTTAAATCACCTGCCGTGCTAGCTGCTAATGCCTGCATTGAGCAGGGGTTAGCGTGTGATGAAATGTTTGTGCGGCCCCAGAAAAAAAATTTTTGTCCAATGCGGCCCAGGAAAGCCAAAAGGTTGAACACCCCTGCCCTACTCCTTCACCGAGAGCAAGGAGGGGTAATTTTCATAGCATTCCAGGCCACGCGCCAACTCTCTTCCCCACTCCTACTCCTTCACCGTAAGCAGGGAGGGGTAATTCGCATAGCACCAAATTTGCACCACCAAATTTCCCTGTCCCGCCCCATCCAGCTACTTTTTTGTGCCACCCGTATGGAAAAAATTTCTGGGGAGAACACTGGAATTATATAATTTTTCTCTCTAACAGGCTGTTCCCAACTCTTCTTCAACATTATTTACTTCTTTCCTGTTCCCAACTCTTCTTCAACATTATTCACTCGTTTCCTCCTGTCTAGTATATGCTCCCAATCTCAACCAAATATTCAAGAAAAGTTCATCTTTAGTTGATGGCTCAGACTTCATATTTAATGTTAGCCAAAAAAGAAATTAAAATGCCAACTCTTATAAAAGAGAATTCTAGCTCAGGAGAAATCTCCACTGAGGTTTCTTACATCAATGCTTTCCACCTATCATGCCCTGATTAACTTGCTGATGCATTATATGTTCTTCCTTCTAGATGCAGGAAGAATATGGTGCTTCTTAGCTGCATATGCTTCCTCTATAGGTCATCTTCACTCTGGAGTTTGAATGCTCAGGATTTATAATATCAAAAGACTTATCAACTCCACACTTTCAAAGCACACAGAAAATCTAGTAGAAGAAGAGGCGGATGCTGGTAATATGTGTCACCCTGTTTCTGACAGAGAGAGAGGATAGAATATCACAGAGATGGGGAAAGAGGAACACATGGTGGGGTGGAAGTGGGGTGGGGTGGAAGCAAGGAGTGTGTGAACATAGAGAATGGCATATGTGAGGGTGGAGAAAAAGGAACATATTGGGGCAGAGGTTTGAAAGAAGATCTTGAGGACAAGGATGATTGAAAGTTATACAGACAGTGTGGAAAAAGAGAGAAGACATTGGGTAAAAGACAAAATCGTGCAGAGTGGTGTACTGATATATTAGCTGAAATTTGCAATGAATGTCTGAACCAGTAGCTCAATGATGTTGCCTAAGACCTGGATATGATTCCCAGCTCTTTGTGTCAGTGAATGCTGGAGATTTTGGATCTGAATGTAGCTCTAGCTCATGCCTTTTTCTGTTGTAGCTAAAGGAAAATTACATTCACAATATAAGTTTTTACCTGAGGCAATGGAGGGTTGAGTGATTTGCCTAAGATTACAAGCAGATGCAATGGGATTTGAACCAGGCCTCCTTGCTCTAACCATTAGGCTATTCCTCTTCCAGAAAGAACCCTAGAACTGCAATTCCTAGACCAATGTAAACTGGGAGAGAATATAAAATAAGGGAAAATCTCTGTTTAGTTGTGGCAAAAGGCTCATAGTGCCAGATCCTAGCCTTGCAAAGAAACAGGAGAAAACTGCAGGTCAAAATACAAGGGTGCTTACAAAAATACGCCTTGATTTTAAATGGTTACAAAACCATAATTTATTAGAATATTATTTCACCTTTGAGGCTACAGTTTCATCAACTTATATAGTTTCATATGGTATCTATTGATTACATACACTCGATGTGTGCCCCACTTGTTACTCGGCAAACTTCGATGCAATAATTGAGCTCGGACCAGACTCTCCAAAGCATATCCAGCGTGATCATGTTTATAGCTTCAAAAGAACATAAGAATTGCCGCTGCTGGGTCAGACCAGTGGTCCTTCATGCCCAGCAGTCTTCTCATGCGGCGGCCCTTAGGTCAAAGACCAATGCCCTGAGACTGGCCTTACCTGCGTACGTTCTGGTTCAGCAGGAACTTGTCTAACTTTGTCTTGAATCCCTGGAGGGTGTTTCCCCTATAACAGCCTCTGGAAAAGCATTCCAGTTTTCTACCACTCTCTGGGTGAAGAAGAACTTCCTTACCTTTGTACGGAATCTATCCCCTTTTAACTTTAAAGAGTGCCCTCTCGTCTCTCTACCTTGGAGAGGGTGAAAAACCCGTCTTTATCTACTAAATCTATTCCCTTTTTGAATATTTGATCATGTCCTCTCTCAGTCTCCTCTTTTCAAGGGAGAAGAGGCCCAGTTTCTCTAATCTCTCACTGTTAGGCAACTTCTCCAGCACCTTAACCATTTTAGTCGCTCTTCTCTGGACCCTTTCGAGTAGTACTTTGTCCTTCTTCATGTACAGCAACCAGTGCTGGACGCAGTATTCCAGGTGAGGGTGTGCCATGGCCCGGTATAGCAGCATGATAACCTTCTCTGATCTGTTCGTGATCCCCTTCTTAATCATTCCTAGCATTCAGTTCGCCCTCTTTGCCGCCGCCGCACATTGTGCAGACAGCTTCATTGACTTATCGACCAGTATTCCCAAGTCTCTTTCCTGGTGGGTCTCTCCAAGTACTACACCAGACATCCTGTATTCTTGTATAAGATTTTTGTTACCGACATGCATCACCTTACACTTATTCACGTTAAACCTCATTTGCCATGTCACAGGCCATTTCTCGAGTGTGTTTATGTCACGTTGCAGGTCTTCACAATCCTCCTGCATCTTCACTACTCTGAACAACTTCGTATCGTCTGCAAATTTAATCACCTCACTCGTCGTACCAATTTCCAGGTCATTTATAAATATGTTGAAGAGCATGGATCCAAGCACTGAACCCTGCGGCACTCCACTTGTGATGCTTTTCCAGTCCAAGTATTGTCCATTTACCCCCACTCTCTGTTTCCTATCCGCCAGCCAGTTTTTAATCCACGTGAGTATTTCACCCTTGATTCCATGGCTCACAATTTTTCAAAGTAGTTGTTCATACGGAATCCTGTTTAACGCCTTCTGAAAATCCAGATATACGATAGTGGAGGTATGGGTAGTGGAGGTACGTACTCTCTGTCTTTCACGTACCCCCAAAGGAAAAAGTCACAAGCAGTAATGTCCTGTGATCTCAAGGGTCATTTGAGGAACACCTGGTCATTTTGTTGTGTTGCACTGTCTGAAGGCTGTAACTTCTGTACCAATTGCAGCTTATATGGGTGAGAGTGCAAGCAATTGTGTAAGATCTTGCTAACTGTGCTTTTTAGGACCTACTGTATATTTGTTGTCATGTTATTTATAAGCATATTCCAATAAGTTTTGATTTTGTAACCATTTAAAATCAAGGTGTGTTTTTATGGGCACCCTGTACAATAAGTTGAACATACAGAAAGTGTGTTGTGAAATTTTGAAAAAAAGCTGAGAAGTACTGACAAGAGTACTTGACAATTTATGGCACTATCATGTGTGCAAAAAATCCTGAGTGAATTCCATCCCTCTACCACCTCCCTCATTCTTTACCAAGCTCAGGGGGAGCAGAACCCGCAAGTTCTAAGATATGTGAATGATTTAAACATCACTGAACCATGGAAGAACAATGGCAATATTCTGATTTCATGTGAAATGAGGAAGCAAGTAGAGAAGGAGGAGTCAAAATGTGCAGCATTTAAAAATGGACAGTTTAATGTAATTTACAGACAGGGAAGGCAAAGCAGAGATGGAGAGCAGATAGGGAAGAAAAAAGGAGGGGGATACAAAGGAAGGAAGGGAGGAGAGAGAGGAAATGTAAGGTAGAGCAGACAGGCATACAGGGAGGCAGGGGAAAGAGGAAATTACTAGGATGGGCAAAGCAGAGAAAGGGCAAAAGAGCAGAAGTCAAGAGGACAGAGTGCTAACAGTGCTATGTTAGAATCACCTGAGAAAATGTGGGAGAGTCAGAGGTAAGTGATAGAAGAAAACAATGAAAAAGGAAGAATGCCAATGCAAAAGTAAAAACAGGGAAAAAAAGAAAAACACAATTATGAATAAAAATTATGAATAAAGTGTATCAGCCAAAAACAACAAAGGTCAGGAAACTTTTTTACTGGTGCAAGATTTTTTTATATATATTAAAAGTTCAAACAGCTGTCATAATGCAAAGTGAACTAATTCTAAGACAACCAAAATCCCTGTCTACTTAAAAGGGACCACAACTATTAAACTAGTAAATAGATCTAAACTTGTAGCTGTCTAACAGCTTTGCTGTTTCATAATCTGGAGATGTACCTTCTTCCACATATGCTTCCAAGTCATTATTTTTGATTGCAATTCATTAAGTTTGGATTGGCTCCCCTCCAACATAAACTGGTGGGCAGGGATATCATGATAATCCTAACTTAGCCTCTGTATTTATTGTTCCTGCTGGAAAACTAAACTATTCTGTGCAGTTCTTGTTTTGGCTATAGAATAGTAAGTAAACTCAAAGGAGTTTGTGTTAGATAATCTCCAGGCTACCTTTTTTAGTCAGATTACAATATTTGGTAGAAACCCCTTCTCTATTTGATGTACAACATCATGGATTCATAAATAGCCAATGACATGGATTCAGAAAGTTTAGACCCTATTGGCTTCTACTGTATAAATGATCAACTGTGAAAGGGTTTGAGAAGGAACATACATTTTATTTGATTTTCTTGCAAACAAGAAAAGTGGATACCATTAAAGAGTATCTGGATGACCACAAAAGGGACACAAAAAAATGCTCACAATAAAATTATAAAAACTTCAATAATAATGTTGTAACACAGAAATAAAACATCAAAGAAGGACCCAACATGGTCCATGTTTCGGCAGTGCGCTTTCCTCAGAAGTCCTCAAAGATAAACATAAGTAAGGTCTCAAAAATATAAATTAAATAAAGGAGACAGCTGCACCAAATCTAAAATGAGTACAAAAGAACGATGTATAGTGATAATGATGGTAATGCAATGAAAAGAAAATATAAACCTAACTTTAAAAAATGTGTGATAATAATAATAATAATAACTTTATTTTTCTATACCGCCAACACCCAAAAAGTTCTAGGAATCTAGGCGGTTCACAGAGTAAGATCAGTGATAATATAAAGCATTCAAGAAAGCACAATACAATATTCCATTTATAAAATTACAATATAAAAACTATGACATACAGCCTGTTTTACAAAGCCGCGCTAGTGGCTGCCGCACGGCAACAGCCCTGAAGCCTTTTAAATCACTATGGGCTTTGAGCGGTTACTGTGCAGCAGCCGCTAGCGCAGGCCCATAGTCTTCAATCAAGTAACACATTTTTTGAACAAATGGGTCTTAACTGATTTTCTTAAAGTGCAATAAGATGCAGTTTGTCAAATCAGATCGTCTAACCATACTTGAACTTTACCTGCTTGATAGGCCAAAGATCGGTCACAAAACTTTTTATAATGACAATTTTTGGGATTAGGGAAAGTGAATAAACCAGTACGCCGGGTAGACTTAATAGGCCTATACAATTCAAAATGAGATAAAAAACAGGATGAAAATAATCCAAATAACAATTTATAGCAGATACAAGCAAATTTGAAAAGTATTCTTGCTTCCATTGGCAACCAGTGCAGCTGGTGGTAATAAGGGCTGACATGTTCCTGTTTTTTCAATCCAAAGATTAAACGGACTGCTTTATTTTGGATTAGCCTTAATCTTCCTAAGATAGTTTTATAAGATCCCAACTAGATTATATTACAATAATCTAGAATAGATAAGATTAATGCTTGAAAAAATAGTCTGGAAGAAATAGGGTCAAAATATTTTTTTAACAGAATGCAATTTCCATAATGCGAAAAACATTTCTTAACAAGTATATCAGAGTTAAATGACGGTCTTCAACTAAATTTTGAGAGAAGAGACAATCGGATATTCTTGTCCTCTTAATTGGAGAGTTTTATCTGTGATTTTATCATTAGGACTAGCCAGGAAAAATCTAGTTTTTTCAGTGTTTAATTTCATCTTAAATTGGATGGTCCATTGTTCAATCCGATTTAGGATAAAGGTAATCTGATTATTTATTTCAGTAGTAAAAGAAATAACTGGTATCAGTATCATGATGTCATCGGCATAAATGTGAAATAGTACATTTAAACTTTGTAAAAGATAATAATAATAATCGGCCAAGGAAGCAACATAGATTTAAACAAAGTGGGTGACAATGGTGAACTCCAAGAATTGGAATACTGACCATTGCTGAAGACTTGATACAATCTTTTTTCTAAAAAGCCCTGAAACCAATCTCGGACTTTTCCAGAAATTCCCATAGCATCCAAACACCCCAAAAGAATCTCATGGTCCACCAGATCAAAAGCACTACTAAGATCAAATTGAAGTATTAGTGCGCTAGTGCCTTGGCTGAACAAAGAATGAATATGATCTATCAAAGAAGCTACAACCGTTTCTGTACTGAAACCTTGCCTAAAGCCAAATTGATGATCATGAAGAATATGAAATTGTTCTAGATGTTTGACTAGTTCTAAGTTGACCAAACCTTGCATTGTTTTACAGAATAAGGGTATACTTGCAAGGGTATACTTGCAATGGGTCTGTAGTTAGTTTTGATAGATATACGGCCTCTTTTACAAAGCCACGCTAGCAGCTACGCTGCGCTAATGGCCCCGAAGCCCATAGAGATTTAAAGGGCTTCGGGGCTGTTGCCACACGGCTTTGTAAAAGAGGCCGATAGATTCTTTATGATAGGGGTAACCAAAATATGACCCAACTCATTTGGAAATAGCCCATTTATCAGGGAAAACTAATCCATTTAAACAGATCTGCCTTAAAGGTAATTGAAGAGCACGGGTCCAAGCACCGAACACTGCGGCACCCCACTAGTGATGCTTTTCCAATCCAAATATTGTCCATTTACCCCCACTCTCTGTTTCCTATCCGCCAGCCAGTTTTTAATCCACGTGAGTATTTCACCTTCGATTCCATGGCTCACAATTTGCCTTCTGAAAATCCAAATACACAATGTCGACCGGGTCACCCTTGTCTATTTGCCTGTTTACTCCTTCGAAGAAGTGAAGCAAGTTCGTCAAGTAAGATCTTCCTTTGATGAAGCCGTGCTGGCTGGTCCTCATCAGATCATGTCCGTCAAGGTGCTCAATGATGCAGTCCTTTATCAGCACCTCTACCATCTTTCCCAGTACCAAGGTCAGACTCACCAATCTGTAGTTTCCCGGATCACCCCTCGAACCTTTCTTGAAGATCAGCGTAACATTCTCCACCTTCCAGTCTTACGGAATACTTCCCAACTTGATTGACAGATTGGCTATTAGTTGAAGCAGTTCAGCTATAGCTCCTTTTAATTCCTTGATTACCCTTGGATGGATGCCATCCAGTCCCGGGGATTTATCATTTTTAACCCTATAAATCTACTTGTATACCTCTTCTAGACTGACCGTCAACCCTATCTGATTCCCGTCTTCATTTCCCACGTATACCCTGTCGGCTTCTAGTATGTTGTGTATATCCTCTTCGGTAAACACAGATGCAAAAAATGTGTTCAGTTTGTCGGCGATGGCTTTGTCCTCCTTTAGCACTCCCTTTGTTCCATGGTCATTCAATGACCCCACTGCTTCCTTTGCAAGTCGTTTCCCTTAATATATCGAAAGAACGGTTTGAGGGTTTTCGCCTCCTTGGCTATTTTTTCCTCATAATCTCTTTTGGCCCCTCTTACCACATTATGGCACCTGCTTTGATGCTGTTTGTGCTTTTTCCAGTTTTCATCCGTTTTTGACCTTTTCCATTCCTTGTCTCTTATTGCTTCTTTCACTATTATAGTGAGCCACGCTGGTTCCTTGTTCTTTTTTCTCTTGGATCCCTTGCCAATACGCGGTATATATAGATTTTGCGCCTCGGTGACTGTGTCCTTAAAAAGGGACCTTGCTTGTTCTAGCATCTTTACAGTGCTTATCCTCTTCTTAATCTTCTTCCCCATCATGAGTCTCATCCCTTCGTAATTCCAAATGTTTTTGGAAGTTCAGCGCCGTGCTCGTCATTCTGGATCGATGTTTTGCCCCTGTGTCCAGGTCGAAGCGGATCATATTGTGATCACTGGTTCCCAGCATCCGCTCTACTTCTACACCTTGTGCCGGTCCTCATAGTCCATTTAGAATTAAGTCCAGAATTGCGTTTCCTCTCATATTCTCCTTGACAAGTTGTTCCAGGAAGCAATCACCTAAAGCATCTAGGAACTTAGTCTCCCTATCACTACCGGAGGAGCCTAGGTTCCAGTCTATCCCCGGATAGTTGAAGTTACCCATGATAATTGCGTTGCCTCCCTTACAGTTGCGTTTAATCTCATCCGTCATTTCTCCATCAATTTCTTCGGACTGCCATGGGGGTCATTAGTAGATGCCGATCTTCATTTCCGTTCCATTTGTTCCCGGAATTTTGACCCATAGAGACTAACTTATTCTTCGTGTTCTCCCCGGTAGACTCAATTCCCTCTTTGATGTATAGGGCAATGCCCCCACCTTTTTGGGCCACTCTGTCTCTGCAGTATAGCTTGTATCCCAGTAGCATAGTGTCCCAGACGTTTTCCTTGTTCCATCATATTTCCATGATGCCAATGTCAAGGTTATCTTTTTGTGCCATAGCTTATTCTTTAGGCTCCTTTTTGTGCCATCTTATTCTTTAGGCTCCTTGCATTCGTGTACATACACTTGAGTTTGCAACATGTTACTTTCTTGCTTTTCCTTCCCCCTTGTGTCCCTTTAGATCTGTCAGGATTTCTGTCTTGCTTATGATCCAGTGAGTCTTCCTCGCTATCTTCCTGCACGGTATCCTCTGGGTATACCGGTTCCCGAACCATTGACTCTCTGTCAACTGTCAGCTTTTCCCTTCTTCTTAGTTTAGGTTCAAACAATTTTTATTGATGTAAACACAGCAAATACAACACCAGCGCACCCCAAATGTGCACAGTACAAATAATAATGTATCATATACAATAATAGAACAAGCATATACAATAAAAGAGTAACATTGATCAAACTCCCTCCCCTTCCTTCTCTACATAGGGCAAGTGAGATTAATGAGGGTGGAAAGGTACTCCAAAACCCTGTACTCTTATGAACCCCAAAAATGTCACACCACCCCTTCCCCCCACCTGAACCACTTATCCTATCTTTGACTAATTGCCAGAACCTTCAATATACCATATTTCCCCTCCTCAAACCCCCCCCCCTTCTCCCCCCCCATGATACTCTCCACCCTGCCCCACCAGTACTCACCATTACTCTCCCAACCCAACTAACTAACAAATTATGACACCCATCTTAAAACCGCACTGCGACCCTTAGGATGTAAGACTTGCAGATAAGGCTCCCATATATTCAAAAACATCTTTTGTTTCCTAGACCCTCCAGCATCTCGCACCTCCTAAATGACCAACTGATGCAATTGGTTCTGCCAATGCCAATATGCCAGAGGGTCTGGAACCGTCCAGCACTGAAGAATACATTTCCTGGCCAGTAAACTCATCTTCCTACACAAAGCTCAATGCCCCCTAGGTAAATGGCCAAAAGCCTCTGGCAAATCCAAGACAAAGTGGTCCGGGGTACTGCGTAAGACTCTCCCAATTAAGCCTGACATATAAGAGATTTTACGCCTCCAGAAGTGCTAAATAATGGGGCAGAACCAAAAGGCATGTCCCAAAGTATGATCCCCCGTCCCACATTTATGACATAGTGGTGTAGGAAGACCTCTACTACAAAACATCTATGTACGAGTGTAATAAGCACATAAGGTCACCCTATAATATGTTTCTCGCAACCAAGCACACGGGGTCACCCCAGGCGTCACCCTCAAAGTACGGGCTACATCCCAATGTCCCAGATTAATCTGCAATTCCTTTTTCCATTTACCATTGATGCTCTGGTAGTCCTTGGCAGGTTGTAAATCTTGCAAACTAGCATAAATGCTACAGACCGTAAGAGACGTCCCCTCCTCTCGAGCAAACAACTCCCGCAGCCTGGCCCCCAAATGCAAACTCAATTGTGCTCTGTCAAGGGATCTCACATAGTGTTTTACTTGATGACATGCAAACTGCCACCTTAGCTAGTAAATCTACACATGTCAACTGCTCCCCATCATCCCCCCAAAAATGTTCTAAACTTGTAACTCCTTTCGCTCTCCAGGACAGATATTCTCTTGATTCCTTTCCCGGAGGAAAGGCCGAGTTTCCCCGCAAGGGCAAGAGATCAGTGACTATCGGATCTCCTCCCAAGGCATGCACAAGCCAACACCAAGCCACTTGCAATGCGCTAAATAATACACTGGATCTGATAGAAGAGGGCAGCGCCCTCTGAGAACTATGCAGAAATGCAAACACATCATAGGGAGCCAAAAACTAATTTTCCATCAGAAGAGGGGTATAATTGCTAGTCATATTCACTCAATCTCCCAAATGACGAAGCAGACACACATAATTATAAATCCGCACATCCGGTAATCCTAATCCTCCCCATGCCAATTCCCCAACAACTGAGACACCTTCAATTTAGGTTTCTTAGCCGCCCAACAAAAACGAGTAACCCCTTTATAAAGAATGCGTAAATCTTTCTTTAGCAAGCACTACGGCAGAGTCTGCAAAACATACAGCCATTTGGGAAAGATGAACATCTTAACCAAACAAATGCGCTCCATCAGAGAAAGGGGCAATGCCCTCCATATCTCGCTTGCAAGTAGCCTCGTTCTGTCTCCGCTGAGGTAGAGTCCATCCATCCTGAATAGCTTGCTCTTCCCCCAGAACATCATCCAGTTGCGCAGGGAGTGGAATCCTTTTTCCTCACACAAGAGCCGCATCCACACGTTGACTGCTTGCAGCTCCGTCTGCCTCTTCTCGTCGGCCCTAGGTACCAGCAGGATCTAGTTTTTTCAGTCGCTTTGTTCAAGTGGATTGATTTTTTACCCCATCAAAAATTACAAAGACTAGGGGGACACTTGAAGTTACAGGGAAATACTTTAAAACCTATAGGAGGATATATTTTTTTCACTCAGAGAATAGTTAAGCTCTGGAACACTTTGCTAGAGTTTGTGGTAAGAGCAGTAACAAAGCTGGTTTTAAAAAAAGTTTGATCAAGTTCCTGGAGAAAAAGTCTATAGTTTGCTATTGAGACAGACAGGGGGGAAGCCACTGCTTGCCCTGGGATCAGTATGGAATGTTGCTACTACCGTGTTTAGGTTTTTGCCCGGTACTTGTGACCTGGGCCCAGAAGTACTAAAGTCAGCGATCATCTAACAATCATCACTAGACCAGTTTTGACTGGTATAATGACGATCGGATTTGCCAACCCAATGCACAAAACAGCTCACCACATGGTTTTGTGCATAATCGCTCAATCTCTGATCTAGCCATAAAAATAAGGTCACTAATATTGAAATGCCATGTAAACTAGCAGAGTGATTGATGCTCTAACATGGCTTCCTAATGTACACAAAAAAATGATCGTTTTTAGTGATCCGAAAAAAGTGACTGGTCAACACTAGCTAACCTGAAATTAATATAACATACCATACTTTTTTTTTTTTTTAAATGGACACAGATGCTATGCCCCCCTCCCCCTGATGACAAGTCACTGTATCCTCTCAAAGACAACCACGAGTCCCCGAACCTCCCGACAATGACGGCTGCCCCTGCAACAGCGACGCTCCCACAGAGACAGGAAGGATGCCCACTTCCTCCTGCCTTAGCAATCCGATTATGCATCCAGACCTCCTCACTGACACTCCCCTCCTGACTCTCCACCGGCACTCCCCCACACTCCCCCCCCTGACACATCCCCACCCTACATGAAGATCCCCCTCCCACCACCCCACCAACAAGACCCTGAAGGCTGGCATCTGTCAGTACCATAACCCCGGAGGTGATCCACAGTGGTTCAACCTTGCATAGTGATTGTGGGAGAAGCCACCAATAAGGCTGGCCCAAACCTCCAGAGTCCATGGAAGGCTGGTCTGTAACGCACCCAAGTGTGGAGTCCAGCAAGAGAGTAAGACAAGCTGGAAAGGATGAAAGTGCACTCTCACCCAAGGAATCACATCCAACACAGTAGCCATGGATCCCAGGAATTGAAGATAGTCTCATGCCAAAGGAGCTGGAGAAGGTAAGAAATCCAGGAATGCAGAATGAGACCACGTGTCCCTGGGAGATAGAGGCGGCCCGCAGCTGTATTGAAGAGAATATCCAGGCATTTCAAGACTGCTTGGGAAAGAGACTGCCCTGTCTGTAATGCACAAGCCAACTAAGGTCCTCTAGCACCTGCATCACATGATCCACAGTGTGTCAACCCTCGGTCAATGAGGGAGATCTGACTAGCCAGTCAACCAAGACAAGGTGTACTTGCAAACCCATGGTACTTAAGGAAGCTGCTACGACCGCCATCACCTTGGCAAAGGCACAAGGAGTTATTATTAGTCCAAAAGGCAGAGCCAAAAACTGGCAATATTTGTGCAAGATGCAAGACTGCAAGTAACTGGAAAGATCAAATGGTCAAGCATGCCCCCATAAATCCAGAGAGGTAAAGGAACCCTCCCGGGTCCACTGCTGCTATAACAGATTTCACTATTTCCATGTGAAAGTTTGGAATCTGGAGAGCCTCACGTACATGCTGCAGCTCCAGAATAGGCCTCCAGGTGTCAGAGCTATTCAGTGGCACGATAAAGTATGTGGAGTATCTGCCGGAGCCCGACAGATCAGGAAGCATCCTCTGTAGAACCTGAATATCCAACAAGCGCTGTCCAGTGGCCTGCACATGGAACGCCTTGTTCAGGCATCCTATGGGAGATTCCACAAACCAATGGGTCAGAGGCCAATTGCAGTCTAACCAAATAAAGGCCAGAATCCACATGTCAGACATAATATAAACCCAAGCCAGCAGGAATACTAACAGCCTGTCCCCAATCAGTAGAAGGGGCGGAGTCCCCCATCATGACGCAGTGCATCTTCTTGGCAGGGGGCACAGGATGGGATCCAGATGGTTAGGCATGTCTGTAACCAGAGTACCACTGCCGAGATCTCTGGTCTGAGACATGGCGCTGGAATACGAGTGGGAATGCCTGGAGCCACGAAAATTAGAGCGACCAGTACCCTTAGAGGGGCTGGGTCTGCTATCAGGCAGGGTCTCAGGGTGACAGAACACCACAGAATCCATGAGGGTGACCAGGCCCTGGCCAAACAACTGACCTGAAGAGAATTCTCACCATAGAAACCTTTGGAAGTGGAATCACCAGTCCATTGTCCAATCCAGAGTATTCTGGGTGCAGAAATGGAAAAAACGTCAAAACCCGCATAAGGCATATAAAGCGGCAGGCACATAAACTGACCCAGCCAAAAGAAGTTGAGGAGGAGAATCTAAAACCTTACTCTCCAGTGTGCACAGATAGGCGTGTGCAACAACCAATGTTTCCAAAGCAGCTGCATCAAAAAGCCTCGAGGACAACGTCCACTCTGTGGTCCTGCATATCTGTAAGCACCACAGCACTTTCCTTGGGTAGAAAGGTGCAGTCAGGCACCTGCATGACCAAAGAATCCACTCTAGGCTGATCCAGAACCTTCTGGCAGTCTATGCTAGAGTACAAGCTAGACATGGTCCTCGCTAACAAAAGAGCACCTTCCAGAAAGTTATATTGGGCTGACATGAAAATGATCAGAACAGGGTGCCAGGGAAAGGTGGAAGACTGCGAGCATGCACCAGAAAGCAAGGATGAAGAAGAGGACAGAGCCAGCTGAATGACCAAATGAATTTCCTGCAAGAAGAGTCAGCAAAGCCATAGACTGAAACAAGCGCAGAACTGAGGGATTGTCCCCAGGTGCTGAAGGATTCAAAGATCCAGCATACAGTCCTGGTCTCCCGTCCTTGGAAGCATTGCACCGTGAAAGAAAGGGTCAGCAAGCTGGACATCAGCATAAAGACCAGGATCATGCAGATCAGAAACAATGGCTGACCGAGACAAGGACACGCCCAGAGGACCAAAGCCAATGGGAGACACAGCTGATGCAGAGTAGGACTGCGCAGGGAAAGAGCACCTGCTGTGAAAAGTCTTTGTTTTATTTTGTTTTGTATTTTTTTACAACTGTTTCAGAAACTGAGAAAGTCTCCGGCTCCTGGGGCAGAGTCACCCTCTTAAGTCTTATTTTAACAATCGTACTTCATCCGTGAAATTTAACAACGAAGACTCTTCTATTTTTACCTCAACATTTGGAATCCCACAAGGATCCATTTTATCTCCCCTTTTATTTAACATCTTTTTATCGCCATTACTAGAAACTTGTCAGTCCATAGGTTTTATTCCATACGCATATGCTGACGATATTCAACTAATCCATCCTTTAGATCCCGAAAATATCACAGACATTGCTTCCATAAACCATAAATTAGAACAAATACATAACTGGTTGAATTCAAACAAATTATCATTAAATATTAATAAGACCAAATCCATTTTGTTCAACTGGAAAAAAGATATATGTCTTGCAAAACCATTTCTTCTTAATAATTTCCCTATCAGTTCTGAAGCATCAATTAAAATTCTCGGGGTTATACTTGATGACAGCTTATCTTACCATGATCACATTTCCTCTGTCGTCAAAAACTGTTTCTTCAAATTACGTCAGATAAGAGCCATTTCCAAATTTCTAAATCCTTCCTCCATAAATATCTTAATACATTCATTTATCATTGCAAAAATCGACTATTGCAACGCACTATTCTTAAATATCACTCAGAAGGAACGAAGGCGACTCCAAATAATTCAGAACACGGCCATTAAACTTATCTACAACGCAAAAAAATTCGATCATGTATCCCCACTGATGATTGACGCACATTGGTTACCAATTAACCACAGGATATTGTACAAAATTATATTTCTAATCTTTAAGACTCTATTATCTAGCGAGCCACAATTCATTTCAAAATCTCTAATCCCCTACAAACCACAACGCTCTTTACGCTCATCAGAAATGAATTTACTAACTATCCCCTCTTTAAAAATCATCGGTACGAGAAGAGCAGACATCTTTACCGTAGCAGGCCCGCAATCATGGAACTCCCTCCCTCAGTATATTAGAATGGAACATGATACCTCAGCTTTTAAAAAACTTTTAAAATCTTATTTGTTTAGGGACGCCTACGATCTCTAATATTTTAACGTATCTACTTGATCTAAATTAATATTCATAAAGAGTGCCTTGTAACAATTTACCCAACCTTTTGTTTTTTCCCTTTTTTCCTATGCCCTTATTGTAACTTTGTCCCCTTTTTCCCCGTTTTCTTGTTAGTCATTATTGAAATTTGTTGTTTTTAAAGTATATTAATGTTTCTATGTTTTAATATATTATGTACATCGCCTAGAATGTTTATATAGGCGATATATTAAGAATTAAAATAAACTTGAAACTTGAACTTGAACTGAACCATGCGTTTCAGAGGCTGTGGAAGGACCGCAGCTTTGCGCACGGAAATATAAGCTGTGCTGAGCCCACAAAATAAAGAAGGCTGCCCCATCAGGCTAGCCAAGCATTTTTTCACCTGCTTGACCAGGGGAGAGGCTAAGCTTTGTGCTGCCGCCCCTCCCAGCTGTACTATGCGGCATGTGGCACAAGAACGCTCCTGAAGCACCTAATTTGTGCAATCCTGGCAAGAATTCACATGAGAAGAGCCTAAGACTTGAGGCAAAAACTGCAGTTTTGGAGCAGAAAGCTTTTGAGAAAAAAATTGCAAAAAATTCAAGATGGCCACCGTCAAGAAATTTGCACCAAAATTGTAATTTTTTTTTTACATTCCCCAAACACAAAAAAACTGTGACTATAGGATTTTCAGGTGGGGGAACATGCAGAAACACTAAAAACCCCACTTTTCCAACCTCCTCTGATTCTCCTCATAGGATAACAACCTGTACTCACTGTGACCCGTTTGTGGATCTGTGCTTCAGCCTGCTTCAGCTCCCTTACAGTAGCTGGAATAGAGAACCACTGCCTCATGCTGGGAATGGCTCTGCAAAGATAATTTTCGGGCTGCCAGTCAGACCCCCATGCCTGAATGCACCTCCACCCCTGCAGACCGACAGAAGCGCATCAGGACAGGCAGAGGCGTACACGATGCACCTGGCACCCTGCAAGACACTTCCAAGCCTCCTAAGGGCGCCTAACAGCCTGCGCTCGACTCCTGCTTAACAGTAGACCACTTCAGGGAAAGCCCTATGTTCCATCTAACTGACCAGATACTATTCATATCAGTGAAGTGTTAGAGGGAGGGCAGCGCTGAGAAATTATCTAGAAAGCAGAAATATTCAGCCACCATGGGGGGCAATTTTATAACTGAGTGCCACGATTTCACCTTCTAGAAGCAGCACATTAACCCCATAATTGTATAAAAAGTGCCACAAATTGCATATGCAGTTTTGGTCATGTACCCAAATTGCATGCAGTTTAATTGAATAACAAGCTAATTAGCATTAATAATTGGTAATGATTAGAATCAATTAAGGGTTATGCACATAAATTTAGGCATGGATCTGTGCCTAAATGTTATGCTCAAATCAAATAAGGGGGTGCAGAAATGGGCAGGGAATGGGCAGATTGGGGCATTCCTTTAAATTATGTATGTACCATAATTACCAATTTATTTATTTATTCATTCACTTTTCTATACCATTCTCCCAGGGGAGCTCAGAACAGTTTACATTAATTTATTCAGCTATGTAAGCATTTTTCCCTATCTGTTCCAGTGGACTCACAAGCAGTATGGGTTGGAATCTTTTCCTTAAAGCTAATTCTATAATTGCATCTGGGAGCCAAGATTTCATTCAATATCTACACACCTACCTACATTTAGGCAATCTCACTTGCACCATGTCAATAACAGTCATGAATGTATGCATCTAACTCCAGTATTCTGTATGGTATATGTCAATGGTCTCAAACTCAAACCCTTTGCAGGGCCACATTTTGGATTTGTCGGTACTTGGAGGGCCGCAGAAAAAAATAGTTAATGTCTTATTAAAGAAATGACAATTTTGCATGAGGTAAAACTCTTTATAGTTTATAAATCTTTCCTTTTGGCTAAGTCTTAATAATAATATTGTCATTCATAGCTAAAGAGATATGATCAAGAAACTGTTTTATTTTACTTTTGTGATTATGATAAACATACTGAGGGTCTCAAAATAGTACCTGGCGGGCCGCATGTGGCCCCCGGGCCACGAGTTTGAGACCACTGGTATATGTGTAAATGCTGGTCCTGCCTATGCTCCTTCCCTGTGAATGTTTCCTTGAGTTTACACGGTACATGAGTTGTGTGTGCCTTTTATAGTGCTAAGCACATGCCTAGCATTTATGCATGCATGTGTACATTTACCCACTTAAGTGCTAGTATTTTATATAATATAAGTGAGCAAATGGTGCTTAAAGTTGAGCACAAAGTTATAGAATGAGGGAGTTTCTGAATAAGTTGAATAGCATTTACTTCTAGGGAATGATTGTGCCATAGAGGAACAAACCAATCAAAAATCTATAGTATACCACAAAATAGTTTGCAAAGTTGAAAACTGTTGCTAACCTAGCATACGTACGAGTATAGCTCAATAATTTTATCTATAGGAACCTCAAAGCTCCACCCAGGTAATTCTTTAATAGTAGATACTTTTAGGCTTGAAGTTCCAATATTTTCATTAGTTCCACCCACCCTTGATGGAAAAAAAAAATCCAGCGGAAAAGCTGCTGTGGTAAAAAAAAAACAACCAACCCCGATGAGTGGTTAAATAATTTTGGGCCCCTTTTATCAAGTTGCGCTAGAGATTTTTAGCACAAGCCAGCGTGGTAAATGCTCCAATGCTCACAGAATTCCTATGAGTGCCGAAGCATTTACCTTGCCGCCCACACTAAAAACCTCTAACACAGGGGGGGGGGTTATAAACAACTAGGGTAATTAGAAATAGGTTTTTTTTTTAATTACCCTAATTGTTTTTTCCTCTAGGGGTTTTTTTCCCAAGGGAATGTGTAACCAATAAGAATATTGGGACTCTGAGCCTAAAGGTAGCTCTGAGGTTCCCATTTATAAAATTATTAAGCTATATGTGTGCTAGGTTAGCAATAGCTTTCAACTTTGCTTCTAGGGAATGATGACATCCCATCTTGTCAAATCAAGCTATATCACTTCACTTAAGGTCTGAAGATACTGCACACAGGACCAGTGTTGGACATGCATGAGCTCAGAGCAGAATTTGGGTAGAGGACCCTAAAGCCTGAATAAAAGCTATGACTCCTTCAGCTTGAAACAGGCTTGGGGGGAGGGGAGCTCCGGTGGCATGGGGGCCCTGGGCAATAGCCCTGGTAGTCACCCTCTCTAGCCCTGACTGCACAGTATGCATCTGATTAAAGAGAGACAAACAGAACAGCAGCATGCAGACAGAGAACAGCAGTAAATGTCCTAAGAAACATGGAGTAAGAGATCCCTAACAGCACTAAACTTGTTCTGATCTCTTTCCCTGCCACCCAAAGAGTTACTAACAGCTTAAATGCTCCACCTGGTTTAACTGGAAGGCGCACAGCAATGGTTAATGGAGTTTAGCAGAGAATATTGTTGCTTGTCTATGAATGGCCCACTCCCACACACCATGTAACCAGTCCAGCTCTGCCCAGGGAAAGAATAAAGCAAGGCCAGACACTGGAGCTTTCATTTACACCACAAAGATTTTGTGTGGGCTTCACAACTAGGAAACCTCAGTAACTGGCGACCTTTCCCAGCTCAGCGCAGGCTCCCGTCACATGAGTGAGGGCAAGTGCAGTGCAGAAGCTGCTAGCTTCACACATTCAAAGTTCCAGGATGGTAAACAGAGCATAAAATTAAAAAAAACTGCATAATTGGGGGGAACCCAGCAAAGGAAGAATTAAGGGGAATCGCTTATTATACCACCTCAACGAAAATCTCTGCAAACAAGTCAGTCTGCAGGTACACCACGGTGAGCACATTGCGTATCCATTTCGACCAAACTTAACTTTTAGGAGATTTTCTTACATATTGCTACTAAAGAGGTTTTCGGGGTTTGTTTGGGGTTTTTTTTTAATCTGACTGCCAAATTCTAGCTTCCTTTCTGTTTTCCAGCACGGATTCACCTCACAAGAGCTCCTTCGACAACACACAAGTCCACTTAGAACAAGCTATAAAATTGTCTAACTTACCATCTTCCTAAAGGAGAATTATCCTTTCCTCTTTATTCCCGAACACAGCATTTTATTTCTTTTCTCCAAGAGGCTTTACTGATTTTTCCTCCACGCTGTTGCTCGTTGTGTAAATGTATAAAACCACTGAGACACTATGAGCCCGCCTCTCTGCACAGTACAACTTCAAACCAGCACATCATATACATAGGGGCCCTCAAAGGATGCTCTGACAACCAACACACAGCTGACAATTCAGGCTTATATTTGGCCATCAATGTTGCTTTCATATGGCAGAATTTAAATTTGCTCCTATGGAGACACCAGCAAGTACTCCAGTACTTGAGAAAAGGCTAGCTAATTTTACATTTGTCAGTGAATCCTATATTTTCCTAAATGCATTACTGCATGTAAGCAGCCTTGTTCCTCTAATTAGCACGTGTTCATGCAAAAGGAATAGCAGTGCGGCATTTTTATCACTTTGCTTGGGAAACTAGAGGGGAGGTTTACTAAAGTGCAATAGACAGTGACTGTGTGAAGTTGTGCTTGGTAACAGCTAGCTTGTAGACATGAAATTGCACCCTAAATTGCATGTAACTGCTGCCATGCCAACGAGCAGGAGATGGTCAGAGAATGGCACATTATGGGTATGGACAGCAACTTAAGAGTTAGGACACGATGTAGTTACCATGCACTAACTCTTATCCGTGAAGACAGCACCTTTGCACTTATTGCCATCTAAAAAAGAGATAGGAAGTGCTGTAACTGCATCCATATCATCTGCAAAGTACCTACTTTAGTCTGAATCCATTTGGCAGATTGACCTCGAAGGCTAGTACAGTAAGACTACTGTTAGAGATGCCATTTTGATTCTGGCCCGCGATGGGCCAGGAGCATTGAAGTATTATTCCTGCCTCCAACTAGACGCCATGGAACTCCCAGTAAGAGCCAGAGGGTGGTGCCACGTGGGTGGGAGGATTCTTGCAAGATGTGAGGGAGGTTTAGGGAGATGTGGGGGGGGGGGGGGGGTCAGGACATTTTGTTCTGCCCCTGCAGCCCTTTAGATGTAACTGAACCAATCAGCAATGCTCTTAACATTTGATAAAGTCTGCCTTTTGTGTTAACTAAATGAGCAGATGCTTAGCCATGCCTCCAACAGTTAGGCTTTTCAGTCACCTTGCACTAATTTATGCAACTAACATATGGTAACTGCAAAACCTTAGCACACTTTAAACAGGCCCCCTAGGATTACCATCTCTCAAGGAATAAATGCAACTTCTAGGACACTGCTATGGGCACTATCCTGGAGAAGGCTCAAAGAGAATTCTCAGTCAGAGAATATGGCAGAGTATCCATCCTATCAGATTCTCACTAATGTTGTAACTATGATCATCATGATCACATTGTACCTTAGTATTTAAAGAGGAAGTCTCAACATATTTCTCTTAGCAATAGATTATATATTCATTGCTATGCAGTGGTACCACCAGCCCTGTCAGCTGTATAAAAATATAATCTGTACAAGAAATTTTCTAGCAGTCTCCCATTTTGAGAAGACAGAGTAGTGCTTAAATGAGATCACAGACTAATCAAAATGCAAGAGGTATATAGAGAAATTTGTCTTTTGCCTCCTTTCTGATGAAATGACTATCTCAACTACTTGCTTTAACTCATAGCAACAGCAGGAGGCATGTATTTTCCCTCTGATTGTGAGGGCACAATATCTAAATATTAAAAGGGGGGCAGGGATTTTAACTCCAACTGAGACTCCAAGAACTATTTAGAGAACATTAATTTATCAGCATTTTTGGAGAGCCCTCTAGAGGTCATCATAGACAGGATGACTCTTCTGATAACTTTTGCCTTGGAAAATAATAGAGATTATACTCTGCATTTTTATTTCCAACATATCAATGACTAGGTCTTTGGCTCTACCATTCGTATATTTCCTTTTTTTTTTTTTTTTTTTTTCATTTCAACCACTTTATTGAATATCGAAAATAATAATAACACAAAGCTCCAAACATAAAACAACCAATTTACCAACTGCAGCAAATATAACAGGGCTTTGTCTATTTCCTGATATTTCTTAAATGTCACAGAGGTGAAGGAAAGAATTCTTGACCCTTAGGCTGAGTCCTCACCTTAAGTGGTATTTTTATTTTGAAATTTCCTGCAAAGTGTTCTATTTTTGTCAGAATAAGATTGTTCTGTTTCTTGAGCCTAAGCAACTGCTTGAATTTATTGTGGCTAGAGAAGAGGTTGTTGTTATAATTAACAATGATTAGCTTATTGCAAGTTTGGCACAAACCAGATTTAGGCTAGGACTGAATTGTACTGCTACTCAACTTGAATACAGTACTTATATTTTCATTATACTTTTAAAAGTTTTGTACAAAAGCAAGTTAAGCAATGTAATCTTCATCAAGGGCTATACACATGAAGGGGTATTTTCGATAGGACACCTAAGTCTGAGATTGGACATTTTGGGCAAGATGTCCACAAATTCAGCAGAAAAAATGTCTATTTTCAAAACTGCTAGATGTCTATCTTTTATTTTTGAAAGTGACCTAAGTTTTGGTCCTTAGGAGGTCTATCTTTTTTAGCCATTGTCAAAAATAAAAACATCCACATGAAAAATACACAAAAGCAAGTTTTGTAGACGTATCCAACTACCATGTCTGATGGCTACAGAGGAATCCTCATCAGCTCAGCCTGTTTCGGGGATTCCTGCCAGCTCAGCTGATGGGAATTCACCCTGATAGGATCAGCTGAGCTGCAGAGCCTACACCCCTCCCCCTGACATCCCTGGATCTTTCCCAACATCCCTCCCACATCCCCCAACATTGCTGGACAACCCCTCCCCCCCCCCCCGCCATCAATGGATCCTCCCTATCATCCCCCCACATCCCCCAACATTGTTGGAACCCCACACACACACATCCCTGGACCCCGCATACCTACCGATGACAGATCGGCAAGAGGGAAATCCACTCCCTCCTGCCTACAGGGCCACGTGCTGTGAATGATGAGCCTTCCCCCTCCTAATGCATCTTGGGATGCAGTGGGGGGGCCTTTACTGCAGTGGTTGGCAATTTTTTTAAAACCCTAACATGGCTTGATAAAATGGGGCCTAAGTTAAGCGCCCTTTATAGTGTATAGCCCTCGATGGAGACTACATTGTTTAACTTGCTCTTTTACCAAACTTTCAAATCACCCTTGTATTCATTTAATTAATGATGTATTTCATTGGTGCTTTTTATGTTTAACATACTTGTGCTTATAATCTTATGCTTCATGTGCTCTTAGTACTCTTTCTGAGGTGAAAAAGGTGCTTTTATACTGATTTTTACTGAAGATTGTATCTATTTGTAATATGCTTTCAAATTCATGACAATGCGTGTACATCAAATTTTAAATAAAACTTGAAACTGGGAGGGTGGGGTGGGGGATTTCTGATTTTACATTATTTGCTTGGATTAGTAGAAAAGAATATATTATAAGTTTTACATGATTACATATCAAGTTTCAAGTTTAATAAATTTTGATTTTACGCAATATCCAATATTTCAATGCGTATTACATAATTATAATATACAATAAAAGCCAGGGATGACAAATATAAATGAGACAAAATTATACAGACTAATCATATGATATGGTAAGGGTGGGAGGGGGGGATAAATTTCATTAATTTAAGATGATTGTAATAGAAATTCAAGTGATGTCTGTAAGTTTGTAAGCTTAAATGTTATTTCTGTTTACACTTGTTGTAAGTTGTAAAAATTAATAAAGAATTTAGACTTCAATCATATTTCCCCTCAGTTGTCTCTTTTCCAACCTGAAAAGCCCCATCCTCTTTAGTCTTTCCTCAATTGAGAGGAGTTCCATCCCCTTTATCATCTTGGTCGCTCTTCTTTGTACCTTTTCTAATTCCACTATATCTTTTTTGAGATATGGCAACCAGAATTGAACACAATATTCAAGGTGAGGCTGCACCATGGAGCGATACAGAGGCAATAATTCCTAGCATCCTATTTGCTTTTATGGCTGCTGCTGCACATTGGCCAGAAGGTTTCAGTGTATTGTCTACAATGACACCCAGATCTTTTACTTGGGCGCTGGCCCCCAAGGTTAACCCTAGCATCTGGTAACTATGATTTAGATTATTCTTCCCAATGTGCATCACTTTGCATTTGTTCACATTAAATTTCATCTGCCATTTAGATGCTCAGTCTTCTAATTTTCTAAGGTCCGCCTACAATTTTTCACAGTCTGCATGCATTTTAACAACTTTGAATAGTTTAGTATCATCTGCAAATTTAATCACCTCACTCGTCATTCCAATTTTCAGATCATTTATAAATATATTAAAACCACTGGTCCCAGTATAGATTCCTGCAGCACTCCACGATTCACCTTCCTCCATCAAGGAAAATGGTCATTTAACCCTACCCTCTGTTTTCTGTCCAATAACCAATTCCTAGTCCATAACAAAACATTGCCTCCTATTCCATGATTCTTTAATTTTCTCAGGAGTACCTCATGAGGGACTTTGTCAAAAGCTTTCTGAAAATCTAAATGCACAACATCAACCTACTTATCTTTATCTACATGTTTATTCACACCTTCAAAGAAATGCAACAAAATGGGGAGACAAGACCTTCCTTGACTGAATCCATGCTGACCCTTTCTCATTAAACCATGTTTATCTATGTTGTCCGTAATTTTATTTTTTGTAATGGTTTCAACTGTTTTTCCCGGCACTGATGTATGCTCGACTGATGCATGCCTAAATGATGTAATTGTTCAAGTGACGCAAGCTTAACTATCACACTTAACTGTTACACACTAGAATGACGGATGTTCAAGTGACCAGCATTGTTATATCATATCATGTAAACTTGTAAAGTATTTTAGTTTTTCTCCTGCCTTAGTTTTTTGTTTTATTATAATTTTGATTTTGAATAGTAATGCTATTATACTCTAAGGACCTGATTCAATAAACGGTGTCAATCAATTGCTAGGTGCTAGTTATAGAATCCTGCCTAGTGGTGCCTAGGCATGCTTAGGCATTCTAGAGATAGGTGCCTGGTTTTACCAGGCCTAATTTACTGGCACCTAACTCGGACACCTAGAAACACCTAAGTCAACTACGCCTATTCTCTGCCCCTAACCATATCTACTTTTCAGATAAGCATCATTAGGTGCTTTCACTTAGGTTGCTAAGTGCAGCATGGAATCCTGTGCCTAACTTTTAATTTTAATTTTTTTAAATCAGTTATTCAATTAACTTCAATGGCACAGTAAATTAAGCAATTAGGCACAGATTTTAGTTAGGCATCACTAGGCGGCCTCACTTACAGCACCGTTTATAGAATCAGGCCCTAATAGTTTTGGACAAAGGAAGTAAATGAGTTATTAGGTACAGTGCTTTGAATCAATGTGAAATACATCTCGTAAGTGATACCTATGCACTAAAACTCATAGTAAAAAGGTTGTAATGTGCAGACTGAAATGCAGCTTAACAGCCAATACACTAAACTTTTACACATACACATATAATTTAAAAAATGTTTCAATAGGATAGGAACATTACTAACATGCATGCTAATAGAAAAAGTATAGTGTTTCATCGCTATATCCATCTGATCCCTAAATAGTTCAGTCTTCATTGCCAATTACTTATATGTAATAAGATGATAAATATGTATTAGAAAGCTATAGCACACATTAAAATTTTCTAAAAAAATGAATTTGTGAAACAAAGTGAAAAAAAGCCTGAAAATTGGGCAGAAAAGCCAAAAGAACTAAACATATGAGGGCTATGCATATATATTGAAGCAGGGAGGCAATGACAGCGTCCTTGATTCTAGGCTACATACACCTAGAATATCCAGGTACGTAGGTCTGCAGGGGTTATGCAACTTTTCCAAGTAAAAAAAGGTATTTAAGCCTGGAGTTTGCCTGATTTCAATAGTCTTATTCTCCAAACTTAACAAATATCTGGATGAATCAACTCCATAATGAATAAACCAGTAGAGATCTAATGAGTCCTGAGAGATTTGAATTATCTGAAAAAAAGATTGGTGTATAGCAAATGCTATTCAGTGTGGGTAAGTAAAAGGTCAAGGAGGCAGGGAATCAAAATTTGGAAAACCAAAACAATTCAGGAATCCAAATGAACAATATATTAAAAATCAGCACTACAGAGTCAAGCAGTGTTTGGAAAACATAAATGGAGAACACAGAGGGTTAGCAATAGAGAAGTACTGTAAAATATTCTCACTGTAACTGCAGAGCCAACTTTCCTTTACAGAATACTAGCAAAACAGGTAAAATACTGTATGTGTCTATAATTTAAGTACAAGAACTTATTCCTTACAGAGATAGAAAAAGTCATGTAAGTGATTGTGCCTAAATGACAGACATATGCATGTAACTTTCCATATGGTAGGCTATAAGCTGTGTGTGACTCCCACCCATGTTCCCACCAGACTCCAACTATGAGCATACCTGTAAAATATGCATAAAGTAAGCACTAAGGCCCCAATTCTAGAAACAGCGCATAAAAATTAGAAGTAGAGGAATGCAGTGCATAGCAGCTGTCAATCTTCAGTTAGGTACTGAATCGCGCCTAGCTGTGCCTAAATTGAACTTAGGTTACAGTTGATGTCAAAATCTTAGGCTCCCCCTATTTATGCCAGGGTTTTCTTGGCCTAAATATTGGCACCTAAGTACAATTTAGGTGTCTACATGGAAAACACCCCCAAAATCCAAAACCTATTGTACCGAACTGTATACCACCTCAATAGCCCTTATTTCTGCAGGTGTAACCTATATGTAAATACAGTAGGGTTTTGTTGGGCTCACACTTTCCACCACAAGTGTACTAGTTACAGTGGGATATGGGTTTGGTCCCCTTCTCTGGAATCAACTGCATTGACCACCAAGCTTCTCCAGACACCTTCTTGCACTTCTACTAGCACTGGTCATAATGCCAACATCTTCCCGACACCCCCCACAACTACAAACAAAATCCACCACCCAAACAGGAGAATCTCAATAGACAGAAATTCGACCCAACAATCCAGCATTTAACATCCCACCACTCCAGCATGGGGAAGAAGACCAACACACCCCAAGACCAAACCTCACCCTCACCCTAAATCACTCATCTACCTAAAAACGACTCACAATTATCATACAGGAACCACTACACTTACATGCGCCTACTTAAACATCAGAGCCCTAGGCCAAAAACAGAACTTATAAAAAACGGGATAATAAACGAAAACCTGGACTGCCTTTTCCTCACAGAAACCTGACTAACTTCTTACACAGATCCCAGAATAACGGAAGTCTGCCCACAGGGATACAAAATACAGTAGTCTGCAGAGAGAAAAAAGAGGAGGAGGAAGATTAGAAATTTTAATCAAAGATGCCCTAACCCTAAATATAATTGAAAAAACATCCACCCCATACATGGATCTTCTAGCCTGTCAACTCTCAGGCACCATACTAAAAGATACACTAAACTGCATGCTCTGTTACATAACATCGGGACACTGGACTACAGCAAGACCTGAATTTGAAGACTTCATTTACCAAAACTCACTAACAGCAACCTACAACCTAATCCTAGGAGATTTAAACCTACACCTTGAAGACCAATCATCCAAACAAGTAGATAACTTTCTCTCATTTCTCAATGCCTTATCCTTCCAAATGCTAAATTCACAAACCACTCATGAGAAAGGTTACCAATTTGACATCGCAGCCTTCATGACCCATCAACCTTATGTAACAGAAATTCATACATTTAATGGAACATGGTCCCGATCCCTCTGGTCAGACCACTACACATACACCTTCAACATAAACTGGACCCCAAAAAACCCCAAAACCATACCAAAATCCAAAAAAGTAACTTATACCTCACACAAACACATCGAACCTACCAAATTCTGGACTAAAATAGACAAAACAATCCAAGAAAGCAACCCCAAGGACTTCATTTCACAATGGGATAAATTGAGCACCAACACCCTTAATGAACTAGCCCCATTGCAAACCAAAACTAGAATCAGCAGACGATCAGACCAATGGTTTGACAATGAACTACTACTACTCAAAAGACAATGTAGACAACGAGAAAAAAATGGAGAAAAACTAACTTAGATCACTCGAAAACCGCCTGGAAAAAAGTTAACAAACAATACAAACTACAATTAAAGGACAAGAGAAAAGCACACTACACCAACCTAATAGGCACAGAAACCCAAGACACCAAAAAACTATTTCAAATACTAAAAGACCTAACTGACACCAAACCCTACCTGACCACAATCAATACCCCCCCCTCAGCCACCCTATTAGCAGAACACTTCCAGAACAAAATTAAAAATGCCAGAGCTACCCTGAATGACACCCCAACCCAACTTATAGAATTCACAATACTTCCCACAGAAAAAGACTCAACTGCAGCAGACAGAACATGGTCACACTTCCCCAACGTACAATGGCCCGAATTCAACAAACTCTACAAAAAGTACAGCCATGCATCATGTGATCTCAACCACTGTCCTCCATATCTCTTAAAAACCTCCAGCACAAAATACCGAGCTCTTCTACTACAATGGATACAAACCATGATCACAAACGGCCTCTTCCCAACTGAACTCAGCGAAATCATCATCACCCCGATCCTAAAAGACCCTATAGGTCCAACAGACCAACTATCCAACTACAGACCCATTGCCTCGATATCTCTCTATATCAAAATGATAGAAGGGCTAGTAGCCAAACTCTCACCAATTATCTAGAAGACCACAACATACTCCACCCTTTGCAATCCGGCTTCAGAACCAACTTCAGCACAGAAACACTACTAGTATCCCTCATAGACACAGCTAGAGAACACCTCAGCACAGGAAAAAAAATGATGCTCATATAACTGAACCTGACTGCTGCATTCGACCTGGTGGACCATAACATCCTACTACAAATTTTGGACATAATAGGTATCACAGATAAATTGTACTCATTGTTTGAAGGATTACTAAAATCCAGAACCTACAGAGTAAAATCAGATAAAGAAAAATCAGAACCTTGGTCCAACCCCTGGGGCGTACCCCAAGGATCTCTACTATCCTCTACTCTCTTCAACCTCTACACGGCCTCCCTCAGTGCCCACCTGGACAAACTAGGCCTAACTTTCTACAGTTATACAGATGACATCACCATTCTCATACCTTTTGATCAACCAAAGCCATCCATGACAGACACACTACACCGAACACTTGAAACAGTAAGGACTTAGATGAAAGATCACAAACTGAAATTGAACCCAGCCAAAACAAAATTCATCCTCCTTGAAAATAATAAAACCTCAACCATAACCAACATAGAAATTAACGCAATTAACTACCCCATACAACCTACCCTAAAACTACTAGGAATAACAATAGACAGATGCTGCACCATGCAACCGCAAATCAATAAAACAATACAGAAATTATTCGCAGTTATGAGAAACTTAAGACAAGTTTTAAAATTCTTTGAGAAAACACAATTTCAGCTCATAGTACAATCCCTAATACTAGGTCTACTAGACTATTGCAACATCCTCTATCTCCCGTGCCCTGCTACAATAACAAAACAATTACAAACAATTCAAAATACAGCACTAAGATTCATCTACTCATTGAGGAAGCACGACCACATTACAGAGGCATACCTCAACTCACACTGGCTTCCAACTCCAGCAAGAATACTATTCAAATTCTATTGTCTACTATTAAAACTTTAAATGGAGACAGCCCAACCTACCTGAACAACCGCCTCATCCAAAACACCTCAACCAGGCTTAGGAAAACTCACACCCCATTTACACACCCTCCAATCAAAGAAGTTAAACGGAAAAAACTATGATGGCCTCCTAGCCACTCAAGCAGCAAAACTAGACAACCAGATCTCCAACCTACTGATAGAGACCCCAGACTACAAAACATTCAGAAAATAAATAAAGACTATACTTTTCAAGAAATCCCTGAAAAAGACTTATCACAAGTTTCCTTCTTTCTTCCCACTAGCTCCCCGACCCCCCAAAACAACCTGTTCTACTCTTCATTTTCCCAGAAAAGAACCAGATATCTTTTTGTAACCCACCCTCTTTAACTCTTTGTAATCCGCCTTGAACCGCAAAGTAATGGTGGAATAGAAATCCCTAATGTAATATAATGTAATATCTGCTGCTGTCATACAGACAGGTATGTACTGTTTAATTCACATCTTTGAGGAGTGGGAGGGGGTCATGCCATAGAGAAGGCTTTAAACTAACAAATAGGGGAAAGCCGACAGTCGACCACCAGTCGATGGCACAGACGACAGGATGCCCCAATGAAGGAACCATGGGCTACTACTCATACACAGGAGGGGACGACCTCACAGCAAATAAGGAAAACAAGGCAGGAAGGGACAACTCAGACACAGGAGGGGAAGACCGCACAGCAAACAAGGGAGTCAACACTGGAGAGGTTAAGGATACCGTGAAAGAAACAGCAGGGACAGCAAAGAGTAGAAAGCCCAAAAAGGTAACACAAAGAGAACTCAAATGTATGTATATGAATGCTAGAAGTCTAGGAAACAAAATGGGGGAACTAGAAACAATAGCAAGACATGATAAGTTGGAAATCATTGGCATAACAGAAACATGGTGGAATGAAGAAAACAAATGGGACACAGTACTACAGGGATACAAACTATATAGAAGAGATCGAGTAGGGCAGAAAGGTGGAGGTATTGCCCTATATGTTCAGGAAGGAATAGAATCTGTTGAAGTGGCTATGACGGAAACGAAAGAGAAGCTAGAGTCCCTCTGGATCAAGATTCCTGTCCAAAATAGCGCAGACACGAAAATTGGCCTTTACTATCGTCCCCCAGGACAGGCGGAGGAAACTGACTCAGAAATGATAGAGGAAATCAAACAAGAATGCAAGACAGGCAATGTAATAATACTGGGAGACTTCAATTTCCCGAGGATAGACTGGAAACTAGGAACCTCCAACTGCGGCAAGGAGGCCAAGTTCCTGGAGGCGCTAGGGGATTGCTTCCTGGAACAAATGGTAAAAGAGCCGACAAGAGGCAACGCCACCCTGGACTTGGTACTAAATGGCCTCACGAGACCGACAAAAGAAGTAGAAGTTATGGTACCGCTGGGGACAAGCGATCACAATGTGATCAACTTTAAGCTTGACATCGGGAATAGAAAATGTGCCAAAACCTTAACCAAAACCTTTAACTTTAAAAAGGGCAAATACGATCGCATGAGAGCCATGGTGAAACAACGACTCAAGAAAAAGGTGGACAAACTTGAAACGGTAGACCAGGCATGGTCCCTACTGAAAAATACTATCACAGAAGCACAAAATCTCCACATTCCGAGGATCTCCAAAGAAGGGAGAACAAAAGGTAAGGGAGAACCGGCATGGCTTACCAGACAGGTGAGGGAAGCCATAAAAGAAAAGAAGGACTCTTTCAAAAAAATGGAAACACATGAAAACAACCGAAGCATGGAAAAAACATAAAGATGATCAGAAGAAATGTCACAAGGCGGTGAGGGATGTCAAAATGGACTATGAGGAAAAAATAGCGCAAGAGGCCAAAAACTTCTTTAGATACGTGAAAGGGAAAAAACCCACAAAAGAGGCGGTGGGACCCCTGGACGACCAGGGAAGAAAAGGGTACATTAAGGAAGATAAACAAATTGCAGACAAACTAAATTCCTTCTTTGCGTCCGTCTTTACGGATGAGGATACCGCAAAAATTCCAGAAGCAGTGAAAGTGTTTAGTGGAGTAATAGAAGACAGCCTCACTACAGTTGAAGTGGAGTTGGACCAGATATACTACCAGATTGACAAACTTAAAAGTGACAAATCCCCTGGACCGGATGGAATTCACCCGAGAGTCTTAAAGGAGTTGAAGGTAGAAATCGGAGAGTTATTGCAAAAACTCGCCAATCTGACAATCAGAACTGGACAGATACCAGATGACTGGAAGATAGCGAACGTCACACCAATTTTCAAAAAAGGATCGAGAGGAGAATCGGGCAACTACAGACCTGTGAGCCTTACGTCTGTCCCTGGAAAGATGGTTGAAGCACTGATCAAGGAAAGCATAGTCCGGCACTTAAGATACACACGACTTGCTGAAACCCAGTCAACATGGGTTCAGGAAAGGGAAATCATGTTTAACGAATTTACTTCAATTTTTTGAGACCGTGAACAAGCAAATCGATAGTGGAATGCCGGTGGACATAATATATTTGGACTTCCAGAAAGCATTCGACAAGGTTCCACATGAAAGACTTCTCAGGAAACTACAAAGCCATGGAATAGAGGGAGATATACAAAGGTGGATAGGCAAATGGCTGGAAAACAGAAAGCAGAGAGTGGGCATAAATGGGAAGTTCTCAGACTGGGAGAAAGTGACTAGTGGTGTGCCCCAGGGATCGGTACTTGGGCCGATCCTATTTAATATTTATATCAATGACCTGGAAGACGGAATATCCAGTGAGATCATTAAGTTTGCAGACGACACAAAGCTATGCCGGGCAATCAGATCGCAGGAGGATAGCGAGGAACTCCAGAGCGACTTGTATCAGTTAGAGAAATGGGCAGAGCAATGGCAGATGAAGTTCAACGTGGAGAAATGCAAAGTAATGCATTTAGGTAGTAAGAATAAGGAACACGAGTATAGAATGTCAGGCGCAACTCTGGGTAAGAGCGAACAAGAAAAGGACCTGGGTGTACTGATAGATAGGACCCTGAAGACATCGGCACAATGCGCGGCAGCGGTAAAGAAAGCAAACAGAATGTTAGGCATGATAAAGAAAGGAATCACGAGTAGATCGAAGAAAGTCATAATGCCGCTTTATAGAGCAATGGTCAGACCACACTTGGAATACTGTGTCCAACATTCGTCTCCAAACCTAAAAAAGGATATAAAACTGCTGGAGAGGGTGCAGAGACGAGCAACGAAGCTAATAAGAGGTATGGAGAACTTGGAATATGAGGAACGACTCAAGAAACTGGGACTGCTCTCCCTTGAGAAGAGGAGGCTGCGAGGGGACATGATCGAGACGTTCAAAATACTGAAAGGCATTGATAAAATAGAGCAGGAAAATAAATTATTTACATTGTCCAACGTGACAAGGACAAGAGGACATGGTTTGAAGCTAAGGGGGGACAAGTCTAGGACAAATGTCCGGAAGTTCTGCTTCACGCAGCGAGTGGTGGACGCCTGGAATGCTCTCCCAAAGGAGGTTATTAAGGAATCCACTGTGCTAGGATTTAAAGGCAAATTAGATGCACATCTCCTTACGAGAGGCATAGAGGGATATGGGTGACTAAAACTACATCAGGTGTATACCTGACTGGGCCTCCGCGTGTGCGGATCGCCGGACTCGATGGACCATGGGTCTGATCCGGAGAAGGCAGTTCTTATGTTCTTATGCCCTCATGCCTCCAATATTATTTGGTCAGTTTGGACATCTTCTTGGTACTTATTCTTTATTAAAACAGGTCTAGCACCAAATATCCAAATTATGGCTTGAATGTTTTGTAAAATGTTTCACAGTAAAATGTCCAGGACATAAGCCCGCCCTAGTCCTGCCCAAAACATACCGCCAACATGCCCCCATGAAATTTAGCCGAACTACTGACAAACGGCATAGAAAACAGGTTTCGAAAATGGTGATTTAGACGTTTTATCAATTAAAACGACCAAGTACCACTTTATGCCATTTTTGGGGACATGTTTGTCTTTAAAAAAAATGGGCCCAATAGTCTGTCTTCAGGGGGAGTTGTGGGTAAGAAGTAGGTGAAGAGCTGAGTGTCCATCCCATGGGTAGGGCCTTGAAGACAACTCCTCGCCATCCCTCAGGACTCACAAAAATAAACTCTGTAGCCTTCAAAGTCATTCCAAACCATGGTCTGCCAAGGGGCCCACAATGTCACTATATAAGATTTTCATAAAGCCTCACTAGGAATGCAGGCTATGCTATGCTCTGATCACCTTTTTACCGAATCACAAAAACTCAAATAAAAACAAAACAGCTTATAAAAAGCATAAACTTCAGTGGTTATTTTGGAAGCCCAGGACTTGATTTGGACATGCATTAACTTTCCAAATGTATATTGCATAGGAAAAGAGAGAGTTAAGAGAGGTAAAGAATCATGAATTTAATATACCATCTTTCTGTGGTACAACTCAAGCAGTTTACATTTTTTAGTATATGCAGGTACTTTCTCTATACTAACGAGCTCACAATCAAAGTTTCAATCCTAATTTTAGAAAGCCAGTTTATACATGCTCAAATCAGAAATACATGCATATAGCAAGGAGTTGTGTTGAATTAGGGTTACCAGAATTCCTCTTTAAAAAAAAGAGGACACTTGGTCCCGCCTTGTTCCACCTCAGCCCTGCCCTATTCCGCCCCAGCCCCTCTCCTATGGTCTCCTATGGTCTGGGATCTTTATCCTTTCCTTCCAACAGTCTGGCATCTCTCTCCTTCCTTTCCCTCCACCTCCCTTTTTGGTCTAGAATCTCTCTGTCTCTCCCTTCCCCTCTCCCTGCCTTAGTCTGGAACCTCTCCCAACTCCTTCCTTTCCCTGGTCTGACATTTCTCTCTTCTCCCCCCCCCCATCCAGTAATCTTAACATCTCTCTTCTCCCCCCTGTCCCTCCCCCCCCCCCCCCCGGTAGTCTGGCATCTCTAACTACCCCTTTAACGCTTTGTGCTGCAGGCAGTGTGAGTGAAGTAAACACGCTGCCTCCGGCAACCCGGAAACTTTCTGCTACTGTTTCCTGCCTATGCGGGGGCAGGAAGCGGTAGCAGAGGAAAAGTCTCCGGGTCGCCGAAGGCACTGTGTTTACTTCACTTACGCTACCTATGGCTGAAGAGTTAGAGCAGCACTGTTGGGAGAATGGTGAGCAAGCATCAGATGTCGTGGAGGGGAGGGGGCGGCGGCAGGGGCTCCGGATAGATGTGTGGGCCTTGCAATGAAGGGGGGGCAGGGGACTCTGGATAGGTGCATGGACCTTGCAATGAAGATGCGGGGAGGGGGTGGGAGGGGACTCCGGATAGATGCGCAGGCCTTGCAATGAAGAAAGGGGGGGGAGCAGGGGACTCCGGATAGGTGCATGGGCCTTGCAATGACTACTGTAGGGTTTCTAAATGTCTGGTTTCCCCAGACAAAAATAGCAAAATAGAAAAGCCACCCGGATTCCTTAAGATGTCCTCAAAAAGAGGACATGTCCAGGGAAACCCGGACATCTGGTAACCCTATGTTAAATGGTGTGGGTGTGTTTTGGGTGGGGCTAAAATCTACACATGCATTCCTCATTTCCAAAGAGAATATATGTTTATGTCCTCTAAGATCAACATCAGGATTTATAGCTTCTCCTAGCAACATCTAGGCATTGAAAGGTGCTTTATTTGTGCAATGTTCTACTAGAGGGATTATGGGAATTCACCTCCTTAGTCCTTCAGTGTTTTTGTCCCTTGAAGGAAACACTTTATTTATTTTATACTGTTAGTGATAATGTAATAGAACAGTCTATTACTGAACCATTGGCATGCTATTCTAAGAAATATTTATGTAAGGACCCATGGTCTCTAATGATGTATTTAGATTTCAGTTGAACTTAGGCATGTGGGCAATACCAACCACTCCACATCTATCCCTGCCTGGGGAAGTGGTGTCACCCTCTGAAATCACAGCTCTAAAATGCACATTGGCCTCTGCAGTTACCTACCTGCAAAGAAGTAGCCACTGTAATTTTTTTCTGCCTGAAGCAGGAACCTCAGATTAGCACCCCATGACATGCCTCTGCCAATAGCAGAATAGGCATTTCCCTAAGGCAGTTCCTATAGACAGTTGCCTACCCTGCCTTTTGGGAATTCCACCCCTTGTTCTCCTTTCCATACAATGATTTGCTTTTTTAGTAAGGAATAATTATGCTCCCTAGCATTGAGAATGTTCCACTACAGAGAAAAAAAAATTCTAGTTTGGATGTTCTGATAGTAGGTGGCAGTACAGATCTCCTGTAAAGTTCTGAGTTCTGTTTCCTAGTAAAGGGAGAAAAGTAGTAAAAAGCTGGCAGAAGTTTATCTCACTGATCTCACTACTGTGTTCAAAGAAAGCTTATGAAGTGGTAAAACCTCTACTATCTCTCCAGTTTCATACATAGGAGCCAATTTTTCAAAATGATTGTAGGTGTTCAAGCTCCGCCCCAAACCTCGCCTAAGCTCTGACCCAGACCACACACTCATAATAATAGTGGTTCATAGTCAGTCACGTGCAAGACAGCAGCGCACCGACAATGGAGGGCAGACACTAGCGCGCTGACAATTCGGCACAAGACACAAGCGCGCCATGGGAAAATTTAGTTTTAAAGAGCTCCGAAGCGGGGTGTGAGTGGGGAACCCCCCCACTTTACTGCATAGTGTTCGCGCTGCTGTTCGGGAGGGTGGGGGGTGCAACCCCCCACATTATAGAGAAAATGGAACTTTTCTCAAAAAAAATCGGAAAAAGTTCCATTTTCTCTATAATGGAGGGTTCCAACCCCCCAAATCCCTCCCAAAAGCAGCACGAACACTATGTAGTAAAGTGGAGGGGTTCCCCACTCACACCCCGCTTTGGAGCTCTTTAAAACTAAGTTTTCCCACGGCGCGCTTGTGTCTTGCGCCAAATTGTCAGTGCTTGATTGTCGGCGCGCTGGTGTCTGGCTTGCGATTGTCCCGTCACCATAATAGTACTAATTGTAATGCCATTTTTCTATTTGGTTAACACTACAAAATTATAGGATGCCATGTATAGCTTTGCAGTGATCAATCTGAATTTAAGAACACATAAGTAGCTTTTACTTTATTATCCTATTTACTTTACTATTAATTTTGTAGTTCTATCTCTTTATTCCATTTTATTATTTTAGGGTTTTTTTTAATTAAATGTAAACTGCATATATGTTTTGCCAATGTGATTATCACATGCTAAATAAACTTAGAAACTTGGATTCATTTTTCATATATGCACACAATATAATTGTATTAACAAATTTAAAACTAAATTAAACTACACAATTAAACTACAAAATTAAACTACACAAAGCACACTGTAAGGCGCTTCTCAACATTCATTCCTACCAGAACATCTGGCCTTGGTTACACATGCAGAACACAGATAAATGCTATGCAAATACAGGGCCACAAACTAAAATTCCTAATATACACCAAAAAAAAAATCCCTCTAAGGTATGCAGTACAACACCAGAGAAATACAAACAAATACATTTCTTCCTGAACAGTGCAAAATATAGCCTGCAGATGTGAATTATCTGTCTTTCCCCTCTCCTCCACTCCATGTGTACCATCTCCTCCCTCTTTCTTCTTATTCCTATCTTTTCTTAAACAGCATTTCTTGCATCTCTCTTCCCTTCCCATCCCTATGCACCCTCTCTCTTCCCTTCTTCTCCCTCCATGTGCAGCATCACCTCCCTCTCTCTCCCCCTCTGTTTTTCTCTTCTCCTTCCCACAGTCTGGTATCACTCTTCCCTCCTGCCCTTCCCTCCTCCCCTTTGTGGTTTCACATTTCCCTATCCTTCTCTTCTCCTCCTTCCTTTAACTGGTCTGGCATCTCTCTCCTCAGTAGTCCAACATTTCTCTCCTTCCCTTTCTCCCTACTTGTGGTCTGGTGTCTCCTTTCTCCTTCCTTCCTCCTCCCTCCCTCCTCCTCCTTCCTACCATGGTCCCTTACCCTCTCCCAGAGGTCTGGCATCTCTTTCTTTTTTTTCTTCTCCATCCCCACAGTCCAGCATTTCTCTAATGATCCCCCTGTGATCCCCAGTAACACCCTCCTCCCCATGTTCCTCTCCTCCTCGGGATTACATTACATTACATTAGGGATTTCTATTCCTCCATTACCTTGCGGTTCAAGGTGGATTACTAAGGACATAGGAAGGGGCACTAAGGACATAGGAAGGAGGCACAGGGGGCACTAAGGACATGGGAAGGAGGCACTGGGAGCACTAAGGATATAGGAAGGAGGCACTGGGGGCACTAAGGACATGGGAAGGGGCACTAAGGACATGGAAGGAGGCATTGGGGGCACTAAGCACATAGGAAGGAAGGAGGAAGGGAATAGATAGGGACAATTGTTGGGCCTGAGTGCAGAAAGAAAGAAATGAAAGAAAGGATGCACAGTCAGAAGGAAACGCAACCAGAGACTCATGAAATCACCAGATAGTAAAAGTAGGAAAAATGATTTTATTTTCAATTTAGTGATCAAAATGTGTCAGTTTTTAGAATTTATATCTGCTATCTATATTTTGCACTATATTTGTCTATTTTCTATACTTACTGAGGTGACATTGCATATTTTAAAGTCATCTGCCTTGACATCTTTGAAAACCCCCAAATATAAATGATAATTAACATTTTCTCTGCCTATAGTGTGTTTTGTGTGTGTTTTTTTATTGTATGGTTACCATTATGAATTAATAAGATATTATGTGTACATGAAAAATGAATGGAAGAAATTTGGGGCTAGGGCGGGATTGGGGGGGGGGCGGGACTGACAATTAATAGATGTTCTGTTTTGATGAAAAAAATATATGGTCATGTTATTCATGCCTAAGTGGGGACAGGAAGCACTAGCAGAGGAAAAGATTCCAGGCCGTGGAAAGTAGTATATTCACTTCACTCACGCTGCCAGAGGCCCAAAGAGTGAAAGAGCAGTTGCAGCGATGGATTCCACCATCCCCAGATCCACCATCTCTCCTTTTCTCAACTACCCTTTCATCCAGCATCTCTCTCCCTCCTTCTCCACCACCCCAGGATCCTTCATCTATCCCTTTCTCTTCCCAACTACCCTCCTACCCCTTCCTTCCACATCACCCCTTGGGTCCAACTTCTCTCCTTTTCTTTTCCCACCCTTCATCCCATTGACCACCATCTTTCTCCCTCTTCTCTGTTTCCAAGCCCATTATTTCTTCCCCTTCACTTCCCCCCCTTCAATCCAGCATACCCACCCCATTCCCTGTGTACTTCAAGAAGAGTCTTTAGGCCAAACAAGGCAGTTGCCCTGGCCTTGTGGCTTTAGGGGGCCCCCCAAAGGCCAGCATGCTTCCCCCTTGTCTCCACCCTCATCCACTATTCCCCTGGCCTTCCCAGTCTAACTTTTAAAAGTAATTATAATCTGCAGAGGATTGCAGGTGCTGCAGCATGGTTTTCCCTGCACTTTCCCTCTGCCATGATCTATCCCAGACCAAAACAGGATGTTATGTCAAAGGAGGGGCAGAAAAATGCAGCAAAGGCTATGGGAAGCCTGTTAGAAATGCTGCAGCACCGGAGATCCTCTGCAGACCGTAATTACTTTTTAAACTTAGATCGAGAAGGCCAGGGGGACACCGGATGAGGGTGAAGACAAGGGGGAAACATGCTGGCCTTCAGGGGCCCCTTAAATCCAAAGGGCCGAGGGCAACTAGTGCATCTGCGGTCAGATAAGGTCTACAAAATATTGGGGTGCTCGGGCACCCACAGCACCCACTGGGTTGGCACCTATGGTTTCATAGACCTTTAAAGTGCAGGAGAAAACTTTCAGGAGGAAAGAACAAGTGAATAGAGAACTCTTTGAACCTAAAGAAGCTACCAGCAAGGTATTTTTAACTGGGAAAAGCATTAATTGCCCTAGGACTGAATAGTTATTCAAAGCAACTAATGGGTTTGTATTTTAACAAGAAGGAAAATTTGAGCATAATTGCACAAGCAGATGGAACCGATTTATTGCTAAAAGGCTGCAATGAAGTACCTTCTGAATAACTGTGGTGAAAGGATGGAAACAGTCTTTTGCCAATTTTCTGCAGTAAAAAAATATTGGGAATTGTAAAGGGCAATATGCAATTCTTTTTCTGTGGGTAAAGAATGGAATTTGGCTCTTTGAGAACTGCCTACACCCAGCGAGGGTAAAACTACCACATTGTTTCTCAAAGTATGTAATTTCATTTGCATTACCTGGAGGCATCCACAAGGGTGTGTTTAGTTTGGGGGAAGGGATAGTGCACATGGCATTTCAAAATCTATGCATGCTATTTTTGAAGGGATAGCTATCTGCACAATAAAAACAGGCACAAATCTCTGCAGATTACATAAACTATTCAAATTTGTTAAATCACATGCAGACTGCAAGAAATTGCAGGGAGGGGACCTTGGTAGGCAGGAAAATGGGCATTCAAATGGAAGATAAAATTTAATGTGGATAAATGAATAATGATTCATGTTGGAAAGAATAACCCAAAGGCTTATCAATCCCCAAGTGACAAACCAAAAATTGAACAAACTTAAAAGTCCAGCAATGTTATAATACTTTAACCCAGTGTATCTCAAACTGTGGGCCGGGGCACAATAGTGTGCCTTGGCATACTGAGGAGGAAGAGAGGCGCCTTCCAGCTGACTTGGTGCCAGCGCTGCATAGTACTGCCCAATTCACCAAAGGCCTGCTTATTTCCCCCTTCTCTCTAGCATCCTATGACTTCCCCCCTGGCCTCCCGGTCTCACCTTTAAAGCTAATTATGGCAGCCTGCAGAGGATCACCAGTATAATGAAGTAGTTGAGAAATACTCCTGTAGGCAATCAGCTGGCGCCAGCGCCTCTCCTTCTCTCCGGCCCTGTTCCCTGCTGGCACCCCCTACTGGCATCTCAGGGCCTGTCTGGAAGGCTTCTGCGCATGTGTGAACATCAACATGATGATGTCATGCACGCGCGTGATGTCATCACGGTGACATCCACGCAGTTCCAGGTGCCTTGAGCCGTGGCCACTACCTTTAGTGTGCCCTGGCTCGAAAAGTTTGAGAGACACTGCTTTAAACTCTTCCTTTAACATTGCTGGACTTTTTAGTTTGTTCACGTTTTGGTTTGTCACCTGGGGACTGATAAACCAGGCTCTGCAATGTTGTTCACCAGCAGCTTTCGACCAGGAGAGAACTGAAAAATTTCAGCCACTTCTAATCCCTCAAATTTAACCAATATCTTTTTCAACTCTTCACACAATGGTTCTACTTTTCCTTCCTCCATTCTCCCACTTAAATTTTTAAACTTAGGTCTCATCAATGCCAGATCACTACGCACCAAACACCATCTCATACAAAAGGTCACACACTAGATATGATTTATGTTCCTACAGACCAAATTCTGAATTTTTCCAACCCTGACATGTACCAGGTTCCCTGGTCTAACCATAGCTTTTTCTTTTCATCCTGCACCCTACAGTATCCTCCAGCTGGTCCCCAAATACCTAAAACTGTTTCCACAAGAAATTTTCACAATCTGAATGAATACTTAACTCCTACACTATTCACTATTGATGATGAAGACTTTGTTACAGTAGCCTCAAATGAACAATTAATGTAATGTAATGTAATGTAATTTATTTCTTATATACCGCTACATCCGTTAGGTTCTAAGCGGTTTGAAGAAAATATACATTAAGATTATAAATGAGAAGTAAGAAGGTACTTAAAAAATTCCCTTGCTGTCCCGAAGGCTCACAATCTAACTAAAGTACCTGGAAATTAATAAAGAAGAGAAAATAAAGATGGTTGAAAAAAGAAAAATTCTATGTGAATTTATAGGATGGAAATTAAACTGACAGTGAAGAACTGTATGAAAAATACATATGGAATTCAGTTAGAGAGGGTAGGTTACAATCTATTTATGGTATTTGTTTAATTGGAAGGTGTTAAGGTGGGTAATTTGGGGGAAGGTTATCTGAAGGTAGGTGAATCTTCTGGAGGTAAAAAAGGAGGGGTTAAGATATTTGGATGAATTTTTTGAAAAGCAGGGTTTTGATTTCTTTTCTGAATGTTTTGAAGTTGTCTGATATTGTCATAAGATTGGAGATGGAATGGTTGATTTTTGCTGCTTGTGTTGCTAGAAGGTTGTCAAACATTTTCTTGCGTTGTGTGCCTTTGAGTGGGGGGAAGGCGAAAGGGTTCGAGGTTCTTCTGTGTCTTGAGGTGGAGATTTGGTTTAAGCGGTTATTTAGATAGGAGGGGGAAGAGCCGTGTAATGCTTTGAATATCAGGCAGTAGAATTTGAATTGGATTCGTGCTTGTATGGGTAGCCAGTGAGAGTCTAAGAAGGCAGTTGTTATGTGATCATATTTTTTGAGTGAGTAGATCAATCTGAGGGCGGTTAAGAATTTGGATTGATGCCTGTCGTTCACTCTTGGATACTTTTGCACCAATAGCTACTCATTATCTCCTAAAAACTTCTTAACTCTTGGTTTAATCCATCTTTACTTCTTTTAAAATGACAAATGTGTTCATTATAACGCAGATGGCGTTCCAATCCTTCCCAATGCTACTTTGATAAATATAAGGAACATTCACAGTACTATCGTCAAACACTTAATGCAAAAAAGAAAAAAATATTACATCAAACAAATTACCAAAGCAAAAAACTCATTGGCTCTCTTCTCCATTCTTAAAAAAGTAACTCATTTCAAACACAAACCAGTCATTTCTAAAGATGAATTACTTTCAGCTCAAAGCTTAGCTGACTTCTTTCAGAGGAAAATCAACCTAATAAGGGAAAAGTTCATATGTAAAACCTCCAGCTCCCCTGATCCCTCCTCTATTGAAGGGGCAAAAAGCAACTCTTTATCTGCCAGCTGGTCTAACTTCTTTTTACCATCTTTGAAAGACATCAAACATATTATGCATTCCATTAATACTAAGGGATTCTATTTAGAGCCACTTCCACCATTCATCTTAAAACATCACTTCTCTATCTTTGGCCCCTATATTCTTCAAATCATTCACAAAAGCCTTACTACATCCACTTTACCAGCAGATTGGAAACGTTCTACTCTCTACCCCGTTATTAAAATCCAAAAAACAATTCCATGAATTGTTCAAATTACCGTCCAATCGCAAACCTTCTGTTTCTTGCTAAACTAACAGAGAAAATTGTTTTCAACCAGCTTTCTGACTGTTGATAAAACACAAATTTTGCATCCCAACCAAATGGGCTTTCGTAGGAACCTTTGCACTGAACATTCTCTTCTAGGATTCACTACAACCATTCACTATTATCTCGACCAACATAAGTCAGTGTTTCTTATTTCCTTGGATCTCACAGCAGCTTTCGGTACCATCAACCACCAGCTTCTACTTCTCAGACTCGCCTCAATTTGAATCTCTAACCAGGTATGTGAATGGTTTAAATCTTATTTCTCTGACAGAACTTCTACAGTACACCTCAATAACTCTGACTCTAAGCCATTTAATACTAACTTTGGCATCCCACAAGGTTCCATATTATCCCCTTTACTATTTAATATCTACCTCACCCTGTTATTAACCCTCTGCCAGTCAATTGTTTTTTCAGTTTATGCTTATGCTAATGACATTCAACTTCTGCATAGCATCGATCCCTCTAACTTCAACAAAATTACTTCCATTAATCTTAAATTACTCAAAATTCGTGACTGGCTAAACTCAAATATGCTATCTCTAAGCCTTACTAAAACAAGTATGGTTCTTTTTCCTTGGAAAGAAGGCTTGCAGCTGGTTTCACCAATTAACATTGACAATACCCCTCTTGAATCCACTTTAACAACAAAAATCTTAGGTATTATCTTCGATAACAGACTCACATTTCGACCCCAAATCAGCTCTCTGGTCTAAAACTGCTATTATAAGCTCAGGATGATAAGATCTTTGGTCCCTCTCCTAGACGCTAATTCTCTTAATATCCTAATTCACTTGCTCATCGTTTCAAAAATCGACTACTGTAATTCATTATATAAAGGGATATGTAAAAGGATATAAGGCAGCTTCAACTTATTCAAAACACGGCAATAAAAATCATCACAAGCTCAAAAAAAATTGACCATGTTACCCCTTTCCTAAGAAACGCACACTGGTTACCCATCCCTCATAGGATCACTTATAAAATTGCCCTTTTAACTTTCAAAGCTCTACAGACTAGCGTTTCTGCTTTCACAGACAGACTTCTAATACCATATGATTCCCTCCAGAACCCTAAGATCCGCCTCACAACATACTCTTAATGTTCCATCACTAAAAATAATTGGCACCCATCGGGGTTCTATCTTTCAATTTGGAATTCTCTCTCTCTATTCATCAGAACAGAACAAAACATGGATAAATTCAAGAGTACCGTATTTTCGCGGATATAACGCGCACCTGTGTAAAACGCGCACAGGGGTATAGCGCGCAGAAATCACGATGATATGTACCAAAACTTTTCTATACCGCGCTCAGGCATATAACGCGCATGATGCCCGACGCTCCTTTCGCCCGCCCTGACTTTCCGTGCGCTGTCCCGACTCTCCGTTCACCCCCCCTGACTTCCGTGCACTGCCCTGACTTTCCGTGCGCTGTCCCGACTCTCCGTTCACCCCCCCTGACTTTCTGTGCACTGTCCCCCCTTGAAGTCCTGTCCCCCCTTGAAGGTCTGTCCCCATCCTGAAAGCCTGATGCCCCCCCCCCGACGTCCGATACATCCCCCCCCCGGCAGGACCACTCGCACCCTCACCCCGAAGGACCGCCGACTCCCCAACAATATCGGGCCAGGAGGGAGCCCAAACCCTCCTGGCCACAGCGACCCCCTAACCCCACCCCGCACTACATTACGGGCAGGAGGGATCCCAGGCCCTCCTGCCCTCGACGCAAACCCCCCTCCCTCCAACGACCGCCCCCCCCAAGAACCTCCGCCCGTCCCCCAGCCGACCCGCGACCCCCCTGGCCGACCCCCACGACCCCCCCACCCCCCTTCCCCGTACCTTTGGAAGTTGGCCGGACAGACGGGAGCCAAACCCGCCTGTCCGGCAGGCAGCCAACGAAGAAATGAGGCCGGATTGGCCCATCCGTCCTAAAGCTCCGCCTACTGGTGGGGCCTAAGGCGCGTGGGCCAATCAGAATAGGCCCTGGAGCCTTAGGTCCCACCTGGGGGCGCGGCCTGAGGCACATGGGCCAAACCCGACCATGTGTCTCAGGCCGCGCCCCCAGGTGGGACCTAAGGCTCCAGGGCCTATTCTGATTGGCCCACGCGCCTTAGGCCCCACCAGTAGGCGGAGCTTTAGGACGGATGGGCCAATCCGGCCTCATTTCTTCGTTGGCTGCCTGCCGGACAGGCGGGTTTGGCTCCCGTCTGTCCGGCCAACTTCCAAAGGTACGGGGAAGGGGGGTGGGGGGGTCGGCCAGGGGGGTCGCGGGTCGGCTGGGGGACGGGCGGAGGTTCTTGGGGGGGGGGCGGTCGTTGGAGGGGGGGGGGGTTGCGTCGAGGGCAGGAGGGCCTGGGATCCCTCCTGCCCGTAATGTAGTGCGGGGTGGGGTTAGGGGGTCGCCGTGGCCAGGAGGGTTTGGGCTCCCTTCTGGCCCAACTACACAAAGGTACGGGGAAGGCGGGTGGGGGTGTCGTGGGGGTCGGCCAGGGGGGTCGCGGGTCGGCTGGGGGACGGGCGGAGGTTCTTGGGGGGGGGCGGTCGTTGGAGGGAGGGGGGTTTGCGTCGAGGGCAGGAGGGCCTGGGATCCCTCCTGCCCGTAATGTAGTGCGGGGTGGGGTTAGGGGGTCGCCGTGGCCAGGAGGGTTTGGGCTCCCTCCTGGCCCGATATTGTCGGGAAGTCGGCGGTCCTTCGGGGTGGGGGTGCGAGTGGTCCTGCCGGGGGGGGGGGATGTATCGGACGTCGGGGAGTCGGCCGGGCAAGAGGGCTTGGGCTCCCTCTTGCTCCGATCGTGGATGCGGGTGCGGGTGGGAGCGCGTGCGAGCGGTCGTTCGGGGTGGGAGCGCGAGCGGTCCTGCTGGGGGGGTGAATCGGGCGTCGGGCGGGGTGGGAACTATGTTTAAAAACTTTTCTATACCGCGCTCAGGCATATAACGCGCGAGGGGTATGCGCGGTACGTAAAATCACGTATAACGCGCGCGTTATATCCGCGAAAATACGGTAGTTTAAAATGCTTTCTTTTTAAAGATGCTTACAACTGATTTATCCTTTTTTAAATAATTTTTTTTCTCTCTCTCTTTCTTGCAATCCTTACCTTGTCATGCCTTACTGTTCTCTTTTCTCCCTTTTGTTTTCTTGTCCTCCTCCCCTCCAAATTTATTTGTCTCGTATGAATATGTTTATTATTTGTAGTTTGTTCCCTAATAAATAATTTTAACTTTTACTGTACAACGCTTTGAATTTTATGTAAAGCGTTTAATCAAATTATAATAAACTATGAACTGAGAAGTGTTTTTCTCTATATTTTTTCCTTGGTTGAAATGCTGTTTTATACTCTTTCCCCTGACTATTAGGCTGGTCAGGTTGAACTGCTGTTATGATGTTCTAATTATACCGCTGTGTGCCTGGTTGGTATGCTTTACTAAGCACTTCACATAATATTTTCTTTGCAAATAGTGAGATTTTTCTTAAGTTTTGATAAATACTACCTGCCACATAGTCTACACCGGCCAGTTATACATGAGGGCAACCCACCCCCTCTGTGGCCAGAATCTGGTGTAGCAACTAATGGCAGGCCCGCACCATAAAGGAAGCCGCAGCCAGAGCTTTAAGGCCTAATGCTAATACCTCAAACTGCCATTTGAGGACTAAGTCCACCCTGCGATCCTGAGAATCCATCAGGACTATTCCACCGTCAGTAGGCAGAGAAGTTCTTTTAGGAACTTGAGCCACTACCACCTCTACCTCAAAGAATAAAACAGCCCAGGAATAAATGGGTCACAGTAGGCTCAGGAAGACTGCGACATGTAACACAGAAACATCCACCTTCACTAATATTACCTCTACAGAATTCCTTCGCTCCACTAGTGCACTGCGATACTCAGGAAAACAGAAGGGAGGTGGGACTGGAACCAATGAAGGTAACTCAAGAGAACAAGCGCACCCTAAGTACAAATAAAAAAGCCAAAAACAGAAAACTATTACTGTTGGGGGATTCCATCATCAGAGGCATTAACCTTGGAACACAGGGTGAGGAGAGTAAAATAGTGAAATGTATTCCAGGATCCTCAGCTACCAGGAGTTCCAGGCAAATACTGACTATAATTAAGGAAGAAACTAAGGATTTTAACACTGATGTTGTTATCCATCTGGGAACAAATGACCTGGCCAACAACTCCACACTTGCAGCACAGAAAGCTTTTCGGGAGTTTGGTGAGGGCGTGAAACCTTTTGTAAAGACTTTAGCTTTTTCTGAAATACTGCCTGCATATGGAAAGGGAGAGCAAAGAGTGAAAAACACAGAGGACTTTAATAGATGGCTCAGAGCCTGGTGTCATCAAGAAGGCTTCAGGTACATAGGAGGATGGGGAAATACATGGAAGGACAAGAAGCTATATTGCACTAATGGGCTACATATTACTACAGCAGGAAAAAGAAACCTTGCAGAGAAATTTAGACAATATTTTTCTAGGCATTTAAACTAAGGTGGGGGTGGGGGTGGTGTATGTACGAAGGACAATTATAGAGACCACCCCCGGCAAAAGAAAAGATGTGATAGTAGTAAAGGCTGCAACATAAGCAATATCAGCAACTCATTTCTTAGTATTGCAACGGAAAGTGAAACGACACAAAAATCCATACGAAAAAGGAGATTATCACTGAAAAATAGCTGGAAAGCGATGACCACAAATGCTCGCAGTCTAAGCAACAAAGTTCATGATCTGCAAGCCCTGATATTAGAGGCAGATCTAGATATTGTTGCTATCACAGAGACATGGTTCAGTCAATCACATGGATGGGATGCAAACATACCGGGATATAATCTTTTTAGGAAGGACAGAGATGGTCATAAAGGTGGAGGAGTAGCTCTCTATGTAAAGATCAATATCCAAGCGACCGAAATGCAAGGGACCTGGGGAGAGGAAGAAGCGATATGGATTGCTCTGAAAAGAGAAGATGGAACTTCTATCTATGTGGGTGTAGTCTACAGACCTCCGACTCAATCGCAGCAAATTGATAAGGATCTGATTGTGGATATCCAAAAGTTTGGAAGGAAAGAGGAGGTTCTGCTATTGGGAGATTTCAACCTGCCGGATGCGGACTGGAATGTTCCGTCTGCGGAATCGGAAAGAAGTAGGGAGATTGTGGATGCCTTTCAAGAGGCTCTGCTCAGACAAATGGTGACGGAACCCACAAGGGAAAAAGCGATATTGGATCTGGTCCTCACAAATGGAGAGAGTATCTCTAATGTTCGAGTGGGTGCTAACCTGGGTAGTAGCGATCATCAAACGGTTTGGTTTGATATAACGGCTAAAGTGGAGAGCGGCCGCACAATACTTAAAGTCCTAGATTTCAAACATACGGACTTTAATGCAATGGGAAAGTACCTGAAGAAAGAGCTGTTAGGATGGGAGGACATAAGAGAAGTGGAAAGACAGTGGTCTAAGCTGAAAGGAGCGATAAAAATGGCTACGGACCTTTATGTGAAGAAAATCAATAAAAACAAGAGAAAAAGGAAGCCGATATGGTTCTCCAACCTAGTGGCTGAGAAAATAAAGGCGAAAGAGTTGGCGTTCATGAAATATAAAAAAACCCAAGAAGAGGAGAGCAGAAAGGACTACAGGGTGAAACTGAAAGAAGCCAAGAGAGAGATACGTTTGGTGAAGGCACAGGCGGAAGAACAAATGGCTAAAAATGTAAAAAAGGGAGATAAAAATTTTTTCAGATATATTAGTGAAAGGAGGAAGATAAAAAATGGAATTGCTAGGCTAAAAGATGCTGGGAACAAATATGTGGAGAGTGATGAGGAGAAAGCAAATGTGCTAAACAAATACTTCTGTTCTGTGTTCACAGAAGAAAATCCTGGAGAAGGACCGAGATTGTCTGGCAAAGTTACACGAGAAAATGGAGTAGATTCTGCGCCGTTCACGGAGGAGGGTGTTTATGAGCAACTTGAAAAACTGAAGGTGGACAAAGCGATGGGACCAGACGGGATCCATCCCAGGATACTAAGGGAGCTCAGAGAGGTTCTGGCGAGTCCTATTAAAGACTTGTTCAACAAATCTCTGGAGACGGGAGTGATTCCTGGGGATTGGAGGAGAGCGGATGTGGTCCCTATTCATAAAAGTGGTCACAGGAATGAAGCAGGAAACTACAGGCCGGTGAGCCTCACTTCAGTTGTTGGAAAAATAATGGAAGTGTTGCTGAAAGAAAGGATAGTGTACTTCCTTGAATCTAATGGGTTACAGGATCCGAGGCAACATGGCTTTACAAAAGGTAAATCGTGCCAAACGAACCTGATTGAATTTTTTGATTGGGTGACCAGAGAGCTGGATCGAGGACATATGCTAGATGTAATTTACTTGGATTTCAGCAAAGCCTTTGATACAGTTCCTCATAGAAGGCTGTTGAACAAACTTGAAGGGCTGAAGTTAGGACCCAAAGTGGTGAACTGGGTCAGAAACTGGCTGTCGGACAGACGCCAGAGGGTGGTGGTTAATGGAAGTCGCTCGAAGGAAGGAAAGGTGACTAGTGGAGTCCCTCAGGGTTCGGTGCTGGGGCTAATCCTGTTCAATATGTATGTGAGTGACATTGCTGAAGGGTTAGAAGGAAAAGTGTGCCTTTTTGCAGATGATACCAAGATTTGTAACAGAGTAGACACCGAAGAGGGAGTGGAAAATATGAAAAAGGATCTGCAAAAGTTAGAAGAATGGTCTAATGCCTGGCAACTAAAATTCAATGCAAAGAAATGCAGAGTAATGCATTTGGGGATTAATAATAGGAAGGAACCGTATATGCTGGGAGGAGAGAAGCTGATATGCATGGACAGGGAGAGGGACCTTGGGGTGATAGTGTCCGAAGATCTAAAGGCGAAAAAACAGTGTGACAAGGCAGTGGCTGCTGCCAGAAGGATGCTGGGCTGTATAAAGAGAGGCATAGTCAGTAGAAGGAAGAAGGTGTTGATGCCCCTGTACAGGTCATTGGTGAGGCCCCACTTGGAGTATTGTGTTCAGTTTTGGAGACCGTATCTGGCGAAAGACGTAAGAAGACTTGAGGCGGTCCAGAGGAGGGCGACGAAAATGATAGGAGGCTTGCGCCAGAAGACGTATGAGGAGAGACTGGAAGCCCTGAATATGTATACCCTAGAGGAAAGGAGAGACAGGGGAGATATGATTCAGACGTTCAAATACTTGAAGGGTATTAACGTAGAACAAAATCTTTTCCAGAGAAAGGAAAATGGTAAAACCAGAGGACATAATTTGAGGTTGAGGGGTGGTAGATTCAGGGGCAATGTTAGGAAATTCTACTTTACGGAGAGGGTAGTGGATGCCTGGAATGCGCTCCCGAGAGAGGTGGTGGAGAGTAAAACTGTGACCGAGTTCAAAGAAGCGTGGGATGAACACAGAAGATTTAGAATCAGAAAATAATATTAAATATTGAACTAGGCCAGTTACTGGGCAGACTTGCACAGTCTGTGTATGGCCGTTTGGTGGAGAATGGGCAGGGGAGGGCTTCGATGGCTGGGAGGGTGTAGATGGGCTGGAGTAAGTCTTAACAGAGATTTTGGCAGTTGGAACCCAAGCACAGTACTAGGTAAAGCTTTGGATTCTTGCCCAGAAATAGCTAGGAAGAAAAATTAAAAAAAAAAAAAAAAAAAAATTTAAATTGAATCAGGTTGGGCAGACTGGATAGACCATTCGGGTCTTTATCTGCCGTCATCTACTATGTTACTATGTAGAGAACCCACTTTAGGTGAAATAAATAACTGCTGGAAATCAGAAGCCATGGAATACAATTTTATCAATGCCCTGGCCCCCATCCGATGACCCTTAGACATCTCCCAATGCTCCATTATCATCCTTGTAATCTCTGGATGTGAAGGGAAGTATATGAACTGTGACTTGGTACTGTTTAAGAGCGAGAGCTGAGCAATAAAACCCTTCAGGGACTCTAAATCCAACTCAAAGAGAAATTGTAATAACCTCATTTAAATCTGTCAGCTTAAATAGCCTGCGCAGTGTTGGATCCTCTCCCTGATCTAGGGCTGTCACCGACCCCGTGATCGCCTACCCTAAACTAAGAACTAGAATCCTCCAAGAAGGATGCATGGCTGGAGAGCAGCAGAATTACATCTGACCCCAGATCATCACAAACCTTTTCTGACTGGGCTGCAGCTCTATCAGTTGCAGTTAGACCTCACCTTGTGGAGGTAAACTCCTCTGAGAGCTAACCTGCTGACACACAAATAACCTTTTATGCCTCTGGTAAGCTACATACATCAAAGTCACAAAATCAGGGTCAAAGGCCTGATTTGGGACCTCTGAGGACCTCTTCTAGTCTGTCACATGTCTCCTCTCAGGGTTAGGGGCATCTGCGCAAAAGTGCTTCGCTTGTGACACCTAGACTTGTTTAAGAGGCTCTAACAAGGCTTTATGGCCCAGATCTCAAGCTTTCTGCACTTCCTGACCCATGAAGTGACCAGAGGGGGTTAAGCCCATGGCTTCCAGCCCCCCTTGTGTGCCTTGAAACACATGGTACAAAGACGCTCCTCATTTAACCATCCAATGGAAATTTGGCAAAATATGGGATCTAAATTACCTGAGGCCATAATAATTAATTTTTACCAAAACTGAAGCAATTTGAGGCAGAAGGAGGCTTTTGAAATAAAATTGGTTAATCCAAGATGGCCCAGTGGCAGCATTTAGCACCAAAAAATGGCCCATGGGAGCAAAACCAAAAGTTCAAAATTACTATAAGATTTTAGAGGTGGGAGATCCTTGAGACACCATCAGAAACCTTTAGTTTTGGTGAATTCAGACCCACTTTGATTTGTCCATATACAGTAATGAGATGTACTCACAGATCTGCCATGTGCTGTGCCTGCTTCAGCTTTTCACTGCAGCTGGAAATGGAGAAGCGATTTCTGCCTCAGACAAGCAAGGGTAGCTCATGCTTCCACTATGATTCTTCTTGGTGGGGGGGAGGCAGCCAACCTCTGTCAAGTCTCCTAGCCAGTCGCAAGGTCAAATCAGCCTATACTCAAATGCCTGCAGGGGTAAGCACCGCTCCCAGGGGATCCACTAATGAGTAATACAGGTGCTCATTTACAAAGCAGAGAAACATTTACAAAACATTAGAAAGTGGCAGAAAAACATGTGCCTTGCAAAAACATCTAAGTTGCAGTTTTCATAACTCAGAGTTGAGATGTTTTCCTCCACAGTTAGTCTTAAGTTTCTAGGAAGCCTGTTGGGGGCATGTTTTGGGTAGGGCTTGGACATTTTTCTGCCATAATGGAACAAAACCAAAACATCTAGGGCAAAAATTGAGACATTAGGCATTAGATCGATTGTGAGCCCACTGGGACAGATAGGAACAATGACTGAGTAACTAACTGAATGTAAGATCGCTTCTTAGACAATTAATAGGCGGTATATAAATAACTAAAATAATAAATAATTATTTTAGTCTAGACCTGTTTCTATTGTGACTAGTTACAAAAAGGTGCTCTACATGACCAGATGACTACTGGATTAAAGCATTACCCCCTCTCATTCCCCCTTGCACCCTCTAAGATGTAAAAGTGACAGTACATACTAGGCTCTATGACAGGCACAGATATAATAGCCATTCCTATTATCACAGCATGCAGGTTCCAAGAATAGGCTAGTTTTCAGTGCAGTGAGCTGTAGAGAAGGGGACCCAATATCATATTACATTCTAGTGCACTTGTGTAGAAAAAGTGAGCCCTCCAAAAACCATTAAATACCTGCTGTACCCACATATAGGAAACATTTGAAAGCTTGAGGGCTATTGTAGTACTGCATAGTGAGGTACAGTTGAGTTTGTTTTTTTCTGATCCTTGAGGGTTAACCATACAGAATAAGAGGGTTATGATCAGAACTCTTCTGAGCAGGGACCATTTATTAAATGTCAAATTGTACAGCGTAGAGAACAAACAATGAAGGTGACTAATCGATGTTCAATTTCCTTTATTGCTTGAAATGACTCATTTCAAACCATAAAGGAAATTGAACATCAATTAGTCACCTTCGTTGTTTGTTCTCTGCTTTCATGTTTATGGAGGTAGTATCTCCTGTTTCTTGTGAAATTGTACAGAACTGCATACGTCTTTCAGCACTATATAAGTGCTAAATAGCAGTAGTAGTAGAGTTTACCTGTGACTTTTTATGTGAAGTGTACTGCAGTGCTCCCTAGGCTGCTCCACTGCTCTGCTGGGATGTCTGTGTGGCCTGTCTACTAAGAATGCTGGCCCCCAGACATCTTCAGAGTTGTAAATGAACTCCAGCTTAACTCTGCAATATATGCGTCCTTTGGCTTCCCTAACGCAATAGTTTTCATATTTGAGGTTCTATGACATGAGGCTCTTAGGCTTCGTACTTTTGTACAAAAGTACTGAGCTAGTTCCTCTAGGGATGGTGGTGTGTCCTGTGGTGCTTTTTTAAAAATTGATAACATTAAATATAGAAGTAATTAGTACCTGTAATGTATTAGTTTTCAGAGTAACAACTCAATGTCATATCACACTCTCCTGAATGTCCCCTTTCACCTTCATTCTATCCCCTCATTCCAGAACATCCCTTCAAATAAGAGGCTAATTTCCTGTGCATTTATGCCACAGAGGTATTTTATTTATTTTAGACTTTCTATATCACCTTTAACTAAAGGGTAAGATGAGGTGGTACACAGTCTAATAAACAAAAAGTATAAAAGGAATACAAATAATTGATAGGAAAGTATTTCACTCATAACAGCACACCAAGATGCAGAGAATCCAACAGACAGTATAAGATCCAGTGGCTGGCATCCCCAAAGACCTGCCAAATCAAAAGCCATGTTTTAATGGCCAACTTAAAACCTTTCATGGAAAGGTCTCCCCAAATCATTAGGGGTAATGAATTCCAGAGGGCAGGAGTTGTAAAAAAAGAGTGCACAGTGACATGTTGATTCTTAATGGGCAATATATAAGAACAGTGCGCCACAGCCTCAAAGAAAGCAAACAGAATGTTGGGTATCATTAAAAAGGGTATTACGACCAGGACAAAGGAAGTCATCAAGCCGCTGTATCGTGCAATGGTGAGGCCGCATCTGGAGTACTGTGTCCAGTACTGGTCGCCGTACCTCAAGAAGGACATGGCAGTACTTGAAGGAGTACAAAGAAGAGCAACTAAACTGATAAAGGGAATGGAAAATCTCCCATATACCGACAGATTGAAGCAGTTGGGACTTTTCTCACTGGAAAAGCGGTGACTTAGAGGAGACATGATAGAAACCTTCAAGATCCTGAAGGGCATAGAAAAAGTAGACAGAGACAGATTTTTCAATTTAAGGGGCACCACAAGTACGAGGGGGCACTCGGAGAAATTAAAAGGGGACAGGTTTAGAACAAACGCTAGGAAATTCTTTTTCACTCAGAGGGTGGTGGATACATGGAACGCGCTTCCAGAGGCTGTTGTAGACAAGAAAACATTAAATGGTTTCAAAGAAGGTTTGGATAGATTCCTAGAAGAAAAAGGGATTGAAGGGTATAGATAGGTATAGACCACTACTCAGGCAATGGGCCTGATGGGCCGCCGCGGGAGCGGACCGCTGGGCAGGATGGACCTATGGTCTGCCTCAGCGGAGGCAACTTCTTATGTTCTTATAAGAACATAAGAAGTTGCCTCCACTGGGTCAGACCAGAGGTCCATCGCGCCCAGCGGTCCACTCCCGCGGCAGCCCATCAGGTCTATGACCTGTGAAGTGGTTCCTTACCATTTCTATAACCTACCTCTGCTTCTATCTGTACCCCTCAATCCCCTTATCCTTTAGGAACCTATCTAAACCTTCCTTGAACCCCTGTACTGTGCTCTGGCCTATCACAACCTCTGGAAGTGCATTCCATGTGTCCACCACCCTCTGGGTAAAAAAGAACTTCCTAGTATTTGTTTTAAACCTGTCCCCTTTCAATTTCTCTGAGTGACCCCTAGTACAGTCTGAAGAATCTGTCCCTGTCTACCTTCTCTATGCCCTTCAGGATTTTGAAGGTTTCTATCATGTCTCCTCTAAGTCTCCTCTTCTCTAGGGAGATGTGGTGTGTATGGCTTATAGGTAAGAAAACCCAAGCAATAAACTTTAAACGTTAAGAGGAGAATCTTGAGCTTGATCCTGAATTCAACAGGTAGCCAAAGGTGTTTTTTTAACAAAGGTTTTACGTGAGCAAAGTGACTAGAGTTACAGAGGAGTCAGATTGCACAGTTTTGAAGAGTTTGTAGTTTCAAGAGAGATTGTGAGACACCAAAATAAATAATATTGCAATAGTCAAGCCTTGTCATGAAAAAAGCATGGAGAAAAAAAATGGAAGGAATCAAAAAAGTTATGTACAATGTTAGGGGCAAAGGATAGTTGATAGGCAAAAATGATTCTGAGATAGCAAAAAGAATCTACCAGAGTTATTGTTGTTACTAAAGCTGTAATTTGGATAATGGACAGGATAGAGCCCCTGTTAGTCACCAGGCTATGGTTTTCTTTGGATTTAGGACTAGATGATTATCTGAGAGTCAACACGCAATTTTGTCTAAACAGATTTGAAGTGATATTATATCGAGTTTTGTCTGTTTCAGTATGAAATAAGAGAAGAATATTGTCTGCAGATTCTTAAATTATTGTTGTCAGTGAGCTTAGAAACAAATTGAACAGAAGGGAGGAGAAAATGGAGCCCAATGGGACTTCAAAATGCAGATGCTGTATCTTTGAAGTAGAAGTCGGTGTAAGAACAGTAAAAGTCCAATCCTAAAGAAAGGATTAGAACCAACAGAGAATGGTGCCTGACAAACTTAAGCTAGAAAAACAGAAAATAAGGAGCAAATGGTCAACTAGTTAAAAAGCAGTTGATAAAACTAAAGAAATGGAAGAATTATTTGATTTTGTTAGTACTGACACAAATATTAGTACTATCTCAGCTGGACTATTGTAACTCCCTTTATGCAGGTATAAATACCATCCTCATCTGCAAACTACAACTGATTCAAAACACGGCAATACACCTAATCTTCAGACTGAAAAAAATTGACTACATATTACCCTATTTCAACAGACTTCACTGGCTGCCAATCACTGCACGTATTAAATTCAAAATATCATGCATAATGTATCACATCCTTTATGCAAGCTCAGCTGAACCTCTCATAAACCTCTTCACCAATTCAGCTAGAAACATCAAGAAACTTCTCCTGATCCTCCCATCTCCCAAAGAAATAAAATACAAACACACATTTAGCACACTTATCACCTACATCAGCGCAAAGACCTGGAACAGCCTCCTAACAACCATCAAAATGGAACCCTTTTATCTCAAATTTTGAAAGAAACTAAAGACTCTCCCCTTCAATGCAATATATTCCATTGAGAATCATTAGCTTGTTCTCACAGATTCTTTCCCTTCAAATATCTCCTCAATACTTCCCTGTAGAGGACTTTACCTCTTCCTCCTCCCCTGCTATATCTCCTATCACTCATTTCTTCTATCTTTGCCAATCACTTGAATTGTATGTCATCTTGAACTTATTTAGGCATAGAGCATAGATTAGATTTTGATTCAAGTATGCATGAACCTCACTAAACACTGAAGATATTACTATCTTCCGGTTTCCATACTATAGTAAGACCTAAAGCCAGATTGTTATAGATGAAGAGCTAGAGTGTATTTTGCAATTTGGCTTAGTTAGAAAAATACATAAATTAAACACAGGCCTATAGTGAGATTTAGCAGCTAAAATTTAGTGCTAAGAAATGCAAGATCATGCATTTGGGCTGCAAAAACCCAAAGGAACGGTTCAGTTTAGGGGGTGAAGAACTTATGTGCACGACAGAAGAGCGGGACATGGGTGTGATTGTATGTGATGACCTTAAGGTGGCCAAACAGTTTGAAAAGGTGATGGCGAAAGCTAGAAGGATGCTAGGGATCAGAGCCTGAAATAGTCCGGTTACATCAAGTATATTTCTTAAAGCCACTCTACCCTCTTTGACATGGAGGGAAAAATAGCCAACATGAAGTCAAAAGGCTTGATGGCTTGGGGAGCTCAAGTCAAAAGTATATGGAAAACATAGATACTCCCTGAAAAAGGACCTCAAAGTGGCCAATAGGCCAAAAATTGGCAGAAATTAACCAAACTCAAAAAATATACTGGAAAATGATAAAAATGAAAAAATATGAAAAAAAGAATGATAAAGCAATATTGGGAAGACATAAAAAAGACTTCAAAGTTTGATGTTCTGAGGAGATACCAAAGACGCAACTTCTCAGCTCTGTGGAAAACTTAGCACTGATGGTCCCATGAGCTGACTTTGGGCAGGAAGGCACCAGTACACACACAGTATAGACACTGCCTAAAAATTTAGTGACAGTGCACATGGCAGTGTCTGTACCAAGTTCTGTGGATGACCACCCACATGTGAGAATATAATGCCTGATTGTCCTCAGAGAAAATATAATTTGTAGTCTTTGGAGAGCAGTGTGAGACAACATTCTTAGTTGAACTGGGGAACAGTATGATTGTCAGTTTCTCTTGCCCTTTCTGTAATTCACAATCCAAACAAAGTCCTCTACCACATAGATTACCTGATCCACAGTGTGTCGACCCTCAGTCAATGAGGGACCTCTGATTAGTCAGTCATCCAAGAAAGGGTGTACTTGTAGACCCATCATACTTAAGTAAGCTGCTACAACCACCATCGCCTTGGTGAAGGTATGAGGAGCCATTGCTAGTCCAAAGGGCAGAGCTAAAAACTGGTAAGGACTGTGCAAAATGTGAAACCGCAAGAATTTGTGGTGGGCTGGAAAAATCAGAATGTGCAACTATGCCCCCATGAATCCAGAGAGGCAAAGAACTCTCTATGGTGCCACCGCTGCTATGACAGATCACACTGTGTCCATGCGAAAACACGGAATCTTGAGAGCTTTATGGATGTGCTGCATCTCCAGAATAGGTCTCCAACCATCTGAGCCATTCATTGGCACAATAAAGTAAATGGAGTATCTGCTGGAGCCCGAAAGGTCAGGTGGCACCTGCTCTAGAGTTAGAATATCCAGCAAGCGCTGTACAGTGACCTGCATTTGAAGCACCTTGTCCAGGTGCCCTGTAGGAGATTCCACGAACTAGTCAGAGGCCAGGTGAACTCCAATTGGAGCCTGACAGAATAAAGTCCAGAACCCACTGGTCAGACAAAATGCAAACCCAAGCTGGCAGGGAGGGGGATCCCCCAGTCTGGTGACATTGCGCCTTCTTGGCAGGGGGCGCAGGACGGGAGCCATCTGGGCATATCTGTAGCCAGAGTCCTTGCGCTGAGTAGATATGCATGAAGCCATGAAAATTAGAGTGACCAGAACTCCTAGAGAGTCTAGGTCTGCTATCAGGCAGGGTCTTAGGTTGACTGACCACCACAAAATTCATGAGGTCGACCAGGTCCTTGTCAAACAACTATCCTTAAAGGGAAGTCTTGCCAAAGTAGCCTTGGAAGTGGAATCACCAGCCCATAGTCTAATCCAGAAATGGATTAGAAGTGGAATCACAAGCCCATTGTAGGCAGAAATGGAAAACGCCAAACCATAAATCATCAGTCACATAATCTGACCCAGACAAAAGAAGTTGAGGAGGGGAATCTACAGCCTCACTCTCTAGGGTAGAGAGGCGAGACAGGCACGTGTGACAAAAGGTGCCACCAAAGCAACCTTAAAGCCCAAAGCAGCTCCAACAAAAAGCCTTGGGAGGACTACAGCCACACAGCGGTCCAGCATAGTGTGAGCCTGCCGGTGCCGGGCTTTGCAACAGGCCACTGACCAGGGCTCAGCAACGACTGATTTTGATGTGCCTTCAAAGGATGTTGAAGGTCCTGCTGGCTCTTATAAGTATAATAAAAAAAAATGTCAGGAACAATAAAATGTTTTCTCCAAACTTGAGTCCAACTTTATTTCCTAAGTAGCAAGCTGCTACCGTTTAGGCTTTGAATTCAATACATGAACAGAAAATTTGGGCTTGCAAAAACATAGCCCACACCTTGCTTGCAGGTAAGTGTCCAAATGGTATTACTGTAGCACTGCCCTATCAGTCCCACAGTCAAAAGGGCAAACTAAGGCTACAGGAATAACCCAGCCTTTACACTGGTCATTCACTATGTTTTTAAACACTTTTAGAACGTGCTGCCTAGGCCTGGTTATTAACAGGCCTTCCCCAGCCAACTTAACAAGCAGCTGGTGAGGGAGGGGAGTAGTTGAATCCACTATACTTTAATTTGCCAAAAATTGGCCCCACAATCCCAACCCGAGGATCTTCAGTGGATTCTCCCCATTACTACCCCTTACATACGGTCAGCAACAAAGTCCCATCCAAACAGAAAAAGGCAAAAGTAAAAATGCACAAAACACACTTCCTTCCAAATCCAGCCGTGAGCCTAGCACTGCTCACCCTTGTGCTTTCAGACAGTCCAAAAGAAAACTTCAAAATTCATAGCACACAAACAGTCAGGAAATTCACATAGCTCTCATCCATGTGTATTTCTTCAGGTTCCAAGGAGGTATCCATAAGCTCTATGGCGTCCTGGCTGGCTGGCTGGTTTGCCTCAGGGACAGAAGTTACATCCAGCATTTCAATGTCCTGGTTCTATTGGAGTTCAGGAGCCCACTCCTTCGAGCCTCCTTCCTGGGCTGGCACAGGGTAGACTGATTTGGTCTTTCTCAGCTCAGCTTCTAAAGCACTGAGCTGGCCACGCCCTAACCTGTGAGGGGGAAGGGCAACCTGCTGCTTCTGCTGAGTTTTCCTTTGGGCCTTAATTGGACCCAGCAGTTGTGCATTACCGGAGCTCTGAGCCTGCCTCTTAGGCACTCAGACCCTAACTGTCTGTCTGAGTTTAACCTGTCACACTGGTTAGCCCTTTTCAGGGTAAGGCTTGGGTTATGAAGAGCCTTATCTGGAACAAACTTAGCTTTTAGGCTAGGGTTGTGACAATAGCTGTAAGAACTACATCACTTTCCCTAGGAAAGTTAGGCACCTACGCAACCAAAGAATCCACTCTAGGCTGATCCAGAACCTGCGGGCACTCCAGTGCCAGAGGATACAAATGGCCCTCACTAACATAAGAGCACATTCCGGAGAGTCACATTGCTCTGATATTAAAATGATCATATTAGGGTGCCAGGGAAAAGTGAAAGCCTGAGTACGCACACCACAAAGCCAGGAGGAAGCAGTGGATGGAGCCAGCTGAGTGACCAAATGCAACTCCTGCAAAGACTCAGAAATAAGATCCGGCAAAGCCACAGACTTAAATAAGCACAGAACTGTGGGATCATCCCCAGGTCCAAGAGCACCTGAAGGATCCGAAGATCCAGCAAACAGTCCCTGGCCCCCCATCCTTGGAAACACTGCACCTGTAAATAAGGAGTCAGCAAGCTGGTCATCAGCATAAGGATCAGGATCAAGCAGATCAGGAACAGCATCTGACTAAGACAAGGACATGTCCATAGAAGCAACGATGCAGCTGAAGCAGAGCGAGACTGCACAGAGGAACAATGCCTGCCTTGAAATGCATTCCACAACTGATTTAGAAACTCTAATAAATTCTCCGGTTCCTGGGGTGCATAGTCCCCCTCTGATGGCTTAACCATGCATTTCATAGGCTACAGAGGGACCACAGCCTTGAGAACGAAACTATCAGCTGTGCCAAGCCCCCAAAATAAAGAAAGCCACCACATAAGGCTAGCTGAGGATTTTGTCACCTGCTTGACCAGAGGAGAGGCTAAGCTTTGTACTGCCAACACCCCAGATGCACCCTATAGCATGTGGTCCAAGAATGCTCCTGAAGAGCCAAATTTGCACAATCCTGGCAAGAATTCACATTAGGAGCCTAAGGACTTCATCACAACAAGATTTGATGCAAAAATTGCAGTTTTGGAGAAGCAAGAAACTTTTGAAAAAGAGATTGCTAAAAATCTAAGATGGCCACTGCTTTGAAATTCATGCCAAAATTGCAATATTTTTCACAGTTACTAAAGTTAAAAAATGGTGATTTTAGGATTTTTCAGGTGGGGGAATACAGGGGGACATGCATAAACCTTAAACCCCCCACTTTACAGACTTCCCCCGATTACACCTCACAGGCTGTGCCAGCCTTTACTCACTGTGACCTGTTTATGGAACCGTGCTGCAGCCTGACTCAGCTCTCTTACAGTAGCTGGATCAGAGAATCACTGCCTCATTCAGGTAATGCCTCTGCAGCACTGATCTTCGGGCTGCCAGTCAGACTCTGTGTCCGACTGCACCTCCACCCCTGTGGACTGACGGACATGCACTGGGACGGGCAGAGGTGAGAAGAGACAGCTGACATGCTACAAGACATTGCCGAGCCTCCTAAGGGTGCCTAACAGCCTGTGCTCAACCCCTGCTTAACAGTAGGAGAGACAACTTCAGGGATGGCCCTGAGCTCCAGATACCCACTGGTCTCTCAAGGTTTCAACAGCTGGCATTGTGCATACCCTGAAGAAAGCCACAGCATAAGAACATAAGAACATAAGAAGTTGCCTCCGCTGAGGCAGACCAGAGGTCCATCTCGCCCAGCGGTCCGCTCCCGCGGCGGCCCATCAGGCCCATTGCCTGAGCAATGGTCCCAGACTATCCCTATAACCTACCGCTACTCTTATCTGTACCCTTCAAATCCTTTATCCTCTAGGAACCTATCCAAACCTTCTTTGAAGCCTTGTAACGTGCTCCGGCCTATCACAGCCTCCGGAAGTGCGTTCCATGTGTCCACCACCCTCTGGGTGAAAAAGAACTTTCTGGCATTTGTTTTAAACCTGTCTCCTTTCAATTTTTCCGAGTGCCCCCTTGTACTTGTGGTTCCCCGTAATCTGAAAAATCTGTCCCTGTCTACTTTTTCTATACCCTTCAGGATCTTGAAGGTTTCTATCATGTCTCCTCTAAGTCTCCGCTTTTCCAGGGAGAACAGCCCCAGCTTTTTCAGTCTGTCAGTATATGAGAGGTTTTCCATACCTCTTATCAGTTTAGTTGCTCTTCTCTGGACTCCTTCAAGTACCGCCATGTCCTTTTTGAGGTACGGCGACCAATATTGGACACAGTACTCCAGATGCGGTCGCACCATTGCACGATACAGTGGCAGGATGACCTCCTTTGTCCTGGTCGTGATACCCTTCTTAATGATACCCAACATTCTGTTTGCTTTTCTTGAGGCTGTGGCGCACTGTGCCGACGCCTTTAAAGACGTGTCCACCATCACTCCCAGGTCTCTTTCAAGGTTACTTACCCCTAGCAGTGATCCTCCCATTTTGTAGCTGAACATCGGGTTCTTTTTCCCTACATGCATGACCTTGCATTTCCCTACATTAAAGTTCATTTGCCATTTTTTGGCCCATTTTTCTAGCGTCGTTAGGTCCTTTTGCAGATCTTCGCAGTCTTCCATGGTTTCAACCCTGCGGTAGAGTTTGGTGTCATCCGCAAATTTAATAACTTCGCAATTTGTTCCCGCCTCCAGGTCATTAATAAATATATTGAACAGGAGCGGTCCCAGCACCGACCCCTGCGGAACTCCGCTCGTGACCCCATGCCAGTCCGAGTAATGGCCCTTCACTCCAACCCTCTGTTTCCTGTCTGCCAGCCAGTTTTTGATCCATCGGTGGACCTCCCCTTGCACCCCGTGTCTCCACAGCTTTTTAAGCAGTCTTTCGTGCGGTACCTTGTCAAAGGCTTTTTGAAAGTCAAGGTAAATGATGTCAATGGATTCCCCTTTATCCACCTGTCTGTTTACCCCCTCAAAGAAGTACAATAAGTTTGTGAGGCATGACCTACCCTTGCAGAAGCCGTGCTGGCTCGACTTTAGCTGTCCATTGTTTTCTATGTGTTCACAGATACTGTCCTTAATCAGTGCTTCCATCATTTTTCCCGGGACCGAGGTCAAGCTCACCGGCCTGTAGTTCCCTGGGTCCCCCCTTGAACCCTTCTTGAAGATGGGTGTGACATTTGCAATTTTCCAATCCTCCGGGATCTCTCCAGTTTTTAAGGATAGGTAACATATTTGGCGAAGTGGCTCTGCTATTACGTTCCTTAGTTCCTTGAGTACCCTTGGGTGAATGCCGTCCGGACCTGGCGATTTGTCGCTCTTTAGTCTGTCTATCTGCCTGAGGACATCCTCTTGGCTTACCTCTAGTTGGACCAGCTTTTCATCCCGATCCCCATTTACGATGTCCTCCGGTTCCGGAATATTGGATGTATCCTCCCTCGTGAAGACTGACGTGAAGAACTTATTTAACCTGTCTGCTATCTCTTTTTCCTCTTTTACCACTCCTTTTTTGTCTCCATCATCCAATGGCCCCACTTCTTCCCTTGCCGGTTGCTTCCCCTTCACATATCTGAAGAACGATTTGAAGTTTGTTGCTTCCCCCGCCAGTCTCTCCTCATATTCCCTTTTAGCTTTTTTAACCACACGGTGACACTTCCTTTGGTGTTCTTTGTGTTCCTTTTGGTTGTCCTTTGTTTGGTCCTTTTTCCATTTTTTGAACGATGCTTTCTTAACACTTATCGCCTTTTTCACTGCAGTTGTTATCCACGCTGGGTTTTTTGTTCGGTTTTTTTTGCACCCCTTCCTGAATCTGGGGATGTACAGGTTCTGTGCCTCTTGCACCGTGCCCTTGAGTAGGGACCAGGCTTTTTCTACAGACTCCATCTTCCTTTCGCTACCATTGAGTTTCTTTCCCACCAGTTTCCTCATGCCATCATAATTCCCTTTTTTGAAGTTGAGCGCCACCTTTGATGGTCCAATTTCCAGCTTGCACTGGATCATGTTGTGATCGCTGTTTCCTAGGGGTTCTAGCACCGCCACCTCCTTTGCAGGTCCCCCTAGCCCATTGAGGATTAGGTCGAGAGTTGCATCCCCCCGTGTTGGTTCCGTGACCAGCTGTCCCATGAAACAGTCCCTCGTGGTTTCCACGAATTTGGTCTCCCTTATGCAGTTTGAGTGTCCAATACTCCAGTCTATCCCAGGGTAGTTGAAGTCTCCCATCACCATCACGCTTCCGCTTTTGCATATCTGCCTCAGCTCAGCCTCCAGGTCCTGGTCGAGTGCTTCCGTTTGTCCAGGTGGGCGATAGTACAGGCCCAATTTTATGTCTGCTCCAGCTCCTCCAGGTAGCTTAATCCATAGTGATTCCAAGTCGTCCGCCCTTACTGTTGTTTCTATCCTGGTTGAAGGTATGGAGTCCTTTATATAAAGCGCTATTCCTCCACCCTTCTTGTGTGTCCTGTCCCTCCTGTAGAGTTTGTACCCTGGTATGGCCACATCCCATTTGTTGTCGTCAGTCCACCACGTTTCTGTGACTCCTATTATGTCCAGGTCCGTTGTACTGGCTATGACTTCTAGTTCTCCCATTTTGGCTCTTAGGCTCCTAGCATTAGTGTATAGGCAATTTAAGTCCTGGTTGTTTGCCTTTTCCGCTGGTTTTCCTCGTGGTTTGGCGCCCCTGCCAACCTCCTCATGGGTTGCCAGCCCCGGAGCTTTGTTGTGTTCATCCCCATCCTGCGGTGTGTCTATGTTGTCCTCAGCCTGCTCCCCCATGTTTGGATGACACTCTGGCTCCTGTTGCTCTCTCTTAATTCTGCTTGCTAGGTTCGTTTGTGCATTGGCTCCCTGCATTGCGTCCTTGTGTCCTTTTCCCAAAAGTTCCCTCTCAGTCCCGAGCCCTCTTTTACAAATTTCTGGTTCAGTATCCTTGTTTGATACTTTGGTCCGATGTGTCGAGGTCAGGTCGACTGTCGGCTTTCCCCTTCTCCTCAGTTTAAAGCCAAGTCTATGCTGCTCTGGACGTTGCGTGCCAGCAACCTCGTCCCAGCCGTGCTCAGGTGCAGTCCGTCCCTCCTGTAGAGCTTGTTCTTCCCCCATAAAGTTGTCCAGTTCCGTACAAAGTGGAAACCCTCCTCTTCGCACCATCTCCTCAGCCAACCGTTTACTGCTTGCAGCTCGGTCTGTCTCTTAGATGGCTAAAAAGTCGTTGGCTTCTAACTGACAAAGACGCAGCAAAACCCGGAAACCTGCAACAAGGTACCCACTGAGATTGGCCTGTCAGCTACATACTGAAGTCTGTATGTTCTCAATGCAGGCAAAGCTGAAGAAGCCCTCCAAGCACAAGAATTAAAAAAAGAAGGACTAAAAACATTGAATAAAATAATAGAGAGGAGAGAGCAGAATAACACATTCCTGCTGGCACAATGCGGAAGAAAAAACTGTAGATAGAGCTAAGGATTTCAGTGAAGTGCAGAAGAGGAACAGAGAAAAATCTGAACTGGATTCCTTCTGCAGATGGCACGTGGACATGAGGACACTATCCATCTGTCTAGAATGTCTCACCTATTGCACTGGAAATTCCTTTTCTAATTTCCCTATATTTATCAAATCTTGCTTTGGTCAAAAATATATGTTCTTTGAGTTCTTCATTTCATCATGCCGCTGTATCTCTCCCTCCCCCCCCCCATTTCCCCTTTCTCTCACCTTAAGCCATTCTCAAATCCTTCACCCTCTGTCTTACACCACTGCTCCTTAGGTCTTGTTGTCCTGCTTTCTGCCATAACCATTGCTCCATCCAAAGACCATAATATTCCCAGCCTCCTTTATCTACTCTTGCTGCAGAAACTTTCTATTTTTCTTGCTCCACTGTCAGCCACTTACAAACTCTGTTTTCCACAATTGTTCTGAACCAGCCTCTATTACCTGCAGTAGAGGCTTCACATGGCATCTATTCTCTACTTCCTGCTGACTCTGGTCCCTGTTCCTGCAGTAGCTTTCCCTAGTAGAGCAAACACAGAGTGCACACATGCAGCAACTTCTCACAGCACTACATCACTATCAGACAACAACCTAAAGAAACTACGACGGCAATTCCCAAGAAAAAACAGGAAAAGGTGCCAAAAGCAAGTTTTCCAACTAGCAAGTGAAAATAAGAAAAAAAATGTGAGAAAAGCACATGCTGCAGATAAGTCAACAAGTTACTTAATTCTCAGAAAAAAAAAATAATAAACTGGCAATTCTCCTCCTTTGAAGAAATTCTATTACAAAGCATGCCCTAGGGAACAACAACATATTTCCTGCCCATAGAGCCAAGCCTGATTTTAAGGAGAGCATTCAAACAGACCAAAAATAAAGTAACAATATTGGGGAAATTCCAGGACAAAAGGATCCTTTTCAGATACTAGAGAAGATATTCAAAATTTAAAAACATGTTTGTACTAGAGAGTCAACTGGAGAGTATTGCTGAATGGTCATATTCTGTCATAAAATTGTTTTACTTCCCGAGATACAAGATGTGCTTTCTAAGAGAGCAAATACTGTATAAGCAGCTGCAACAGACACTTCAATAGGCGGTAAAAGCTTTTTCAAAGGGAACAATACAATGATTGTTTCACACAAAACAGTTCTGCCCTGTCTGTCCACAGCAGTCAATCTGCAGTACAGTACTCACTCATTAACCAAAGCTGGACATTACAAGAGTTTCTTATCTCAGGGTTTCAGTCCATGACTAATTCCTGACAACATGGCTTAGGTATGGGAAATATCCATGTTTTAATCTACAAAAACCTCTGAGCAAAGTGCTCTAATCTTCCTGTTGTGTCCATATGAACTGCATACTTGTACAGGGTGACAGAAATGTAAGAGGATGATATAGCTAAGTTTGAATTAATAAATAAGGGTCTGATATTTAGCCAGCAGCAATTAGTATTTTGCTGACTGCCTCTGGTGTTAAGCCTGTAAATTCAATGCCAGGTCATGTTCAGGCACTGGCATTGAATATCTGGGTTTGCAGGGCTGGTTAAGTATGATATTTAGTACTTAACCAGCTATGGGACATTGCATAAAGATAGGACTGACTTTAATGCTGTCCTATTTATATGGAGACATTGGTCAGTTAAATGCTGAATATTGGCACTTGACTGGCCAAGTTAAATCTCTGTCCTTGTAGCATTCCAAAAATAGCCGGTTTTCAGTTCGATGTTAACCCGTTATTATCAGTGGCACTAAACAGGAGCCATTGCTGGCTGGTTAGATTGCTTTGAATATCAACCTATAAATATATATCAAAAAAGAATTTCACAGACAATAAAAGATATTTATGATTATACCTAAGAACACTAGCGTGACTTTTAAGATAGTAATATAGCAAAATGATATAGGAAAAATGCTCAAAGCGATTGATTCTGTATAATATATCACCTAAAAAAATCAGCACCAACTATTGCTATGTGTAATTCTATAAAAGACACACTGTATAGAATCACACTTATTGTCACCCAAGCGGCATTAGGTGTCGCTAGGTGTCCTAATTTTTAGGCGTACCATATTTACGAGGTCTGACAATTAAAAGTTTGCGAACTATCCTCCATGTGCTTACATTGCCAGCACTGTACAAACAACTCGGTAAGGTTTCATAGCCTTGGTATATCAGTGTCTTGCAACTGTGTTCATGTCAACGTGTAGTGGTGTTTTGCTGAGTGGTGTTCATTATTGTTGGTGTGTGCCTTCGCAAGAATGTTGGAACTTGAATTAGAGCAAAGAACAAACATTACATTTCTTGTTAAACTTGGCAAGAATGGAAGTGAAATCAGGGACATGTTAGTCCAAGTTTATGGGGGATAATGCCATGAAACAAACGGCAGTGTACAAATGGATTTCTGAGGGGAGAGAAAGCGTCACCGATGAAGAAAGGTCAGGGCGGCCAGTGATGAGCAGAACTGACAAAATAAATTGCAAAAATTTGTCAAACTGTGCGTCAAAATTGTCAGCTGACTGTGAGAAGCGTAGCAGACTAAGTAAACATCAATATAGAAACAGGAAAATCTTAACTGAAAATCTTGGCATGAGAAAGGTGTGCGCAAAAATGGTCCCGAAGGAGCTCATCGATGAACAAAAGCAAAGGAGAATCAAAGTTTGCCAAGATCTTTTGGAGAGGCAAGCAATGTTTTGAGCCAAGTTATCACTGATGACGAAACATGGGTGAAACAAAAGGTCAAAATTCACAATGGAAGTCAGTCAATTCTCCATGGCCAAAAAAGTTCTGCCAGTCCAAATCAAGAGTCAAAACGATGTTGTTAACCTTTTTTGATATCAGAGGGATTGCTCATTATGAATTTGTACCAACTGGACAAACAGTTAACCAAGTTTACTATTTGGAAGTTCTGAAAAGGCTGTGTGAAAAAGTTAGACGAAATGACTTGAACTTTTCACCAACTCATGGCTCTTGCATCACAACAATGTACCAGCTCACACAGCACTGTCTGTGAGGGAGCTTTTAGCTAGAAAACAAATAACTGTATTAGAACATCCTCCCTACTCACCTTATCCGGCCGCCAATGACTTGACATTTTGATGATATTCAGGACATCAAGGGTAATACGACGACAGCTCTGATGGGCATTCCAGAAAGAGTTCCAAAATTGCTTTGAAGGGTGGACTAGTCACTGGCATTAGTGCATTGCTTCCCAAGGGAAGTACTTCAAAGGTGATAGTGATATTCAGCAATGAGATATGTAGCACTTTTTCTAGGATGAGTTCATGAACTTAATTGTCAGTCCTCGTATGCCAGGGTTTTCTTGGCCTGAATGCGTATACCTAAGATAGGCATATGTCAGCACATATTCTATAATTTTGTACATACAGTAACTCAATGAAATGCCCATGATCATCCCCCTAACCATGTCCACTTTTAGATAGGCACTTTGGACAAGGTGCCTAACTTTTATAGAATCACACCTTCCAAGTTAGGTACCTGTCAATTAATTTCAGTTATGAGATCTTAATTGCCAATTATTGGCGCCGATGTAGACACCTAATTTTAGGTGAACTTTATAGAATTTGCTCCAAAATGAATACAAGCGGAACAGTGAATCTAGATGACACATCCCAGGTAATCCACAACATTTCCAGTTGTTAAGGATTACATGTTTCTGTTGTGATACAAATATATTTTTTTAAACCAGCATAGCATTTGGACTCCTGATGCTGGCCTTAGGGGCCAAAACACGAATCGTGTCAAATCTTTTTTAATGCCATCCATTGGTTTCTGTAATAAAGGCATTTAAATGTCACTCTCGCCATCTAGTTTGTTAGTCTCCATCGCTGTTGCTTTGTGTTGCAGAAAGACTATGGCCAGCACCAAAAGCTTCTCCAGCACCCACACAAACTACAGAAAGATAAAAGTGACTGCAGAGCCCCCCTCCCTTCCCCCGCACACACACACACATATACATGGGGATGTCCACATATGTTGCAATAGGGATGATATGCAGAGTCATGGAGCAGAGGGTGGTGGTAGGGCTTAGGGATAGGGGTATGTGGGGGAACTGAGAAAGAGACAGAGATGAGACAGAAGATAGTACAGTGGATTAGCTAGAACAGAATAACATTCAAAACCCGACAAAATAACCAGCCAGAATTCATTGATAGACTTCTTATTCCTTATAACACCTCTAAGACTCTTCGATCTTCGGCTCAGAATCTATCCCATCATTAAAGTACATAAACACAATGAGGTTGACCATCTTTACAGTGACTGCTCTCTCTCTATGGAATTTTATCCCGGCTTATTTACGAGATGAATCAATTCATAGTCAATTTAAGACAAAGCTGAAAACATTTTTATTTCTTGATGCCTTTGAGACATAACTGCCTTTGTAAGGGCGACCTAAAATGATTTTACCTTCAGCAACCCTTCCTACTGGTTTTCCCCAATTCGTTCTGTTTTACTTTGAATATTGTAGTTCTCGCCTTCTTAACTTCTGTTTCTGTTTGTCAAAGTTTTAATGTATTTGAATGTAGTAGTCATCCCTAGAGATACCTTGTCATTTTAAGTTTGTATTTTAGCCAACGCATGTTTTTATGATTTTGAACACCGCTTAGAAGTCTGATTAGGCGGTATAAGAAATTTTAAATAAACTTGAAACTTATACATGAATATGTTCAACAATATACTGAAGACACAAAATAGAATGAAAAGAGTATGTTGCACAGTACAGTATACCTCATTCCCAAATAGCATGAAAACAATGGTAATAAATGGTAACACAGTGTGAACCCACAATATCAGATACAACACTCACTTTGGCTGCTGGTCAGACGAAATGCACATTTTGACAAACAACCTTGACATCATCAATATGCACCTGGTTGCCAGACTGGCACTAAAAAAAATGCAGCTTTTGGCAGCCTAGGGTTTATGGCCATATTTTTGTTTCCTGGGAATTTGAACCTACCACCTGTGACTGATAGAGCAAGCCTTCTTAATCATTAAGCCACCTCGTCTGCTCTGCAGTGGCGGGCCTGAGAAGCAGGAGAGACTGGACTTCCCTCCTGCAGAGGGGTTCAGAAGAGCCATGAGATTTCTGGTGGCAGGAGGGAGTGGGCATCCCTCCTGATGATTTTTTTTTTTTTTTAGGAAGGAGAGTGGGGGAGGGGAGGGGTCAGTTTGGAAGAGCCTTGAGGGAGCGTGTCCGTGCAGGGGAGGTTGCGGCGGCAGGAGGGAATGGGCATCCCTCCTGTCTCTATTTGTTTCAGGGTGGGCCGTTGGGGAGAGCCGTCACTGGGGGGAAGGGCGACACGGCATTTTCATTTATGGGCTAGATATTGTGTGTGTTACACACACACATTTGTGCCTATAGAAAAAAACACCCCAACAACCCAGGTAGACCTGTCATTTTTTTTCGGATCAGTGGAAGTGATCACTATTTTTTGTGTATTGCATCGGTCAGCTAGTTTGCATGGCATTTACCTAATTTCATGGCTGATTCGGAGAATGAGCGATTGCAAGGAAAACCATGTGGTGATCTGTTTTATGCATCGAGTCAGCATACACGATTGGTCGCTAAACCAGTCAAACCGATTTAGTGATGATCATTTGCCAATCGGAGACTTTAATGCATCTAGCCCTCATTGCTAATGCTTCTTTAATTTTCAGGCTAGCATGAGAGGAGGCAGGAGGATGGCAGGTCCAAAAACAAGAAAGTAAAGTGAAAATTACTGGTTGTAAGGTTGCAGTAAGGAAGAGATGAGAAGCCATTGGGAAGGTTGATAGATGGGGAGAGGAAATGTTGGCCACTGGTAGGAGGTAGAGAGGGGAAAGAGAAATGCTTGACTATATTGGTGGTGGGGTGTTAACAGCATGGCTCAAGTTCAACTAGGGTGTTTAATTGATTTGGACTATTCCTGCCCTTATCTGAAATTTGCAAAGACCTTTGAAACAGCATGACAATAAAAACTACTGTATATAATGTTAAGGAGTGATTTGGAAATATAGTTTCCATATTGGTGAGCCAGTTGAGCTTTATAAGTAAAAACCAATTGAAGTAGTACTGTTGTAACACATTGCAAGTACCAAGATAGCATAAGCTTCTGTACTTATTCTACTGCAGTGTTTAATTTAATGATTTGAAGATGAGCACAGGTAAAAGCTATTTCTCTGGAAATATATTTTTGGGGAAAGGGTTTGTTTTAACTGCACACAGAATATGGTAAAGCTAAGGAACAAATGTGCTTTCAAAGAGGTTATACTGCATCATGTGTACACATGTTTGGCAGTTTTAATGTGCTCCTAGAGGGCAAAGAGATCAGTAACTATGATAAACAGCATGACATCATGGGTACTGATCCAGGAAGACAGTATTTTGTATCAGAAAGGAACAGGTTTTTGCCTCTGAGCCATCAGAGAAACATCTAAAGAAGGGTGAATACAAAGAACCTTTAATCTCTCTTCAACCGTGTTACCATTATGACAGCAATTTTAAAAACACCGGATCTTTCCAAAAACTTATCAAACCTTTCAATTTATTTTATTCAGACCTCAGTGACACCACTCAAGACTCAATAAAGCTTTCATTGTCTTTAAGTTTTATGTGCCCAATCGTCATTGGTCTTTTATTTTATTTTTCTTTCCATGATAATTTTTTTTTTGAATTTTCAAAAATAATACAAATAAAAAGGAGAATCACAAAAGTACAGTGCAATAAAAGTACAACGTCGAGTTATAAAGCATACAGCACAATGAGATATGAAGATAACAAAGTAAAATAGGCTCTGTGTACAATTTAAGTAGAGGTGTCGTTAGACTGTAAATATAATTGTAGAAGAGACCAACACTTGTTTATGGAATTCAAAGAACCCATTCTTTCTGCCAATGCTAATTCACATTTTTGAAGATGTGAGACTGAGTTCCACGGTTCATAGTCAAAAACGCGCAGGACAATCGAGCGCTGACAATACAAAGCAGACAATAGCACGCAGGACATCAGCGTACCGGACTTAAACTTTAATTTTAAAGTGCTCCGAGGGGGGGTTTGGGGAGGGAACCCCTGCAGTTAAGTTAGTACTGTTTGCGCTGTTGTTGGGTGGGGGTGTTGGGGGAAGAAGCGTTTTTCCCTTTTTTTAGGGAAAAATGTAAATTTCCTTTGTAATATGGGGGGGATCCCCCCCCAACGGTAGCAGTAACAGTACTAACTTAAGTGTAGGGGAGTTCCCCCCACACCTCCTTGGAGCATTTTAAAATTAAGTTTAAGCTGGCGCGCTGATGTCCTGTGAGCGATTGTCTGCTCTGTATTGTCGGCGCTCGATTGTCTTGAGTGCTTTTGTCCTGTCACCGAGTTCCACTAGTGGTGGATATGAATAAGATTAGAAGAGAATAAGTTTCTGAGCAACGGTCAAGAGTATATCAAAAAGCTTTTTACAAGAATCAGTAATAGAAATATGTGGTGATTGTGATTTAAAAATCACTATTGATATGAAATATTACACTCCATATGAAAAATCCTTTGCATAATGGTCCAAACCTCTAGCCAAAAAGAATGGATATGTGAACATTCAAAAATTTTTTAAAGTAATTAACCATTTTGTTGCTTACAGTTCCAACATACATTTGTTGAAAGAAGACCAGCAATTGAGAGTTTATGAGGAGTCCATAATATTTTATGATAAAGGAAAAACATGGATTGTAAAGTACTAGCAGATGAGAGTGGTCTCATAAAAAGAGTGTCCAGTGATGGTCATCCAATATACAATATGTCCACAGTCATTTTCCCAAATTCTTTGTAATGTATCAGGAGAAGATGAACAACAAGGGATAAGCATTTTATACAGATTTGAAGCAACATGGCCTTTCAACAGTAAGGACGAGGCCAACTTGTAAATACGATTTTGAAATTGTAGTTTCTGAATATATGTAGATTTTGTAAAACAGTGATATAATTGTATCCATTTAAAATATGCAGCATTGGATAGTGCATATTTGTTTTGTAATGTTTGAAATGGTAATAAAGAATTATAGGGTCCTTTTACTAAGGTGCGCTAGCAGTTTTAGCGCACGCTAAATACTAACGCGTCCATAGAATATAAATATAATTTAGTGCACGCTAATATTTAGTGCATGCTAAAATGGCTAGCGCACTTTAGTAAAAAGATCCCTATGTAAATCTAATAAATCACTAATAAAGTATACCTTTATCAATCCATTCCTTCCATAAGAAAGGTTTCTTGTCAATGAGAATATGAGAATTAAATCAAAGAGAAATGTGTGTTGTATTAATATAAGGATACTCTTGTTTATCTAATTCGAGCAAGTACTGGACTGTTGTAGCAATCAGGGAGTTATGGAGATTGGAGTGTGATGCAGAAAGATATGCTTGAAGAGAAAGTGGATGCGCTAACTGTTCTATTTCACACCAAACTGGAGAATAGTTACTCTGATCTGAGAACCATTAAGAGCCCTGTTGTGCAATAAAAGCTTTATGGTGTGTGAGAAAATCTGGAAATAAAACTCCACCCAGTTCTTTTTTCATTTTCAGTTTCTTTTAAGGCTTAACAACCAAGATGGTTGTTTATTTCTCAATAGTAAAGAGAACAAAAATGAGTCTAATTTCTTATAAAATGGTGAAGGAAATAATATGGGTATCATGAGTAGAATATAATTTATTTTGGGTGTGAGCATCATGTTGTTTCCAGCCTACCCCACCAGATCAAATTAAGGGGATGCCATGAATGTACGAGGGTTTTCACAAGCGGGTACATTTTCACAGAATTAGAACAAACAGTACCTGTATAGAGGACTGTAGATGTCCAACTAATAGACAAAGATTAATAATTGGTGCCATTGACCAGACAGAAAAGGGACACACATACTTTTCCCTCCAGATTAGAAATAAATGTAAATTTGAGCAGTAATCATACTAACTTGGTCATAAGAATATAAGATTTGTCGCTGCTGGGTCAGACCAGTGATCCATCGTGCACAGCAGTCCGCTCACGCGGCAGCCTTTGGGTCAAAGACCAGTGCCCTATTTGAGTCTAGCCTTACCTGCCTGTGTTCTGTTCCAGCAGGAACTTATCCAACCTTTTCTTGAATCCCTGAAGGGTGCTTTCCCCTATAACAGCCTCCGGAAGAGCATTCCAGTTTTCAACCACTCTCTGGGTGAAGAAGAACTTCCTTACGTTTGTACTGAATCTATTCCCTTTTAACTTTAGCGAGAGCCCTCTTGTTCTCTTCATCTTGGAGAGGGTAAACAATCTCTCTTTTTCTTCTAAGTCAATTCCATTCAATATCTTGAATGTTTCAATCATGTCCCCTCTCAGTCTCCTCTTTTCAAGGGAGAAGAGGCCCAGTTTGTCTAGCCTCTCATAGTACGGCAACTCCTTCAGTTCCTTAACCATTTTTGTCACTCTTCTCTGGCCCCTTTCAAGTAGTACTATGCAGTGGCGAACCTAGCATATGTGACACCCGGGGCCCATCATATTTTGGCACCTCCCCCATCTGTACAATTTTTAGTAACAATCCACACGTCACACATGAGTACCTAGGAAAAGGCAGCATCTTACATATGCAGTGAGCAGTACAACATCAATACATCCATTGTAAAACTAAACAAGCCAGACTAGTACAGATCAATCCTACACCGTCAATCCTAACAGAAAAACTATGTCTTTCGAACACACAGAACACAGAAAACACCTTTGCCTAGTATGGAATATGTCATCACAAGCTAACCCCTCCCCCTTTTACAAAACTGTAGTGTGGATTTTAGCCACGGTGGTAACAGCTCCGACGCTCATAGAATTCTGGGCATCAGAGCTGCTACCACCATGGCTGGTGCTTAAAACGCTCCACAGTTTTGTAAAAGGGGGGATGAAATAGAAATACATAGACAAAGGTTAAACTGAACCAGCAAGAAGCTGGACTCTGCATACAATGTAACAACACAGAAACAGTGACACATGTCTCCTAAAGCAATAAATAAATAGAAATTTTTTTTTTCTACCTTTGTCTTCTCTGGTTTCTGCTTTCCTCATCTTCTTGTTACTCTCTTCCTTCTATCCACTGTCTGCCATCACTCTGCCCTTATATGGCATCTTCTCTCCTTCGATGCCCCTTCCAGAAACTGTATGCCTCCCCCTTCCATCTCTCCTTTCACCCCATTGGTCTGGCATCTCTCTCCTATCCTTCCCTCTCCCACACCTCTCTTCTGCAATCCCTTTCTTCCCTCATTTTCCTTTTCAATTTATTTTCTGCATCCATCTAGATTACGTTCTTACTACCCTCTCATCAATTTCCTTTTTTGCTGTCTACCTACAGCTCTTTCCCTCAGCCCCTCCAGTATTTCCCTAACTCAATCCTTTTCTCCCATCATGTGTCCTCCTTTTATTTATCCCCTCCTTCCATCATCTGCCCTCTTCTCTCTCCCCACTTCCATCATCTGCCCCTTCTCTCTCTTTCCCCCCACTTCCATCAGCATTTGCCCCCTTTCGCTCCCTACAACCCAATTCCATGCAGTATCGTTCCCCCTTATGTCTCTTTCCCTGCAATTCCATCAGCATCTGCCCCTTTTCTCTCCCTCCACCATGCATCCATACCACCCTGATCCCCTTTCTCACCCTCCACCATGCATCCATACCACCCTGACCCCTTTTCTCACCCTTCACCATGATTCCATACCACCCTGACCCCCTTTGTCACCCTTCAGCATGATTCCCTACCACCCTGACCCCCCTTTGTTACCCTTCAGCATGATTCCCTACCACTCTAACCCCCCTTTGTTACCCTTCTGTATGATTCCATACCACCCTGACCCCCTTTGTCACCCTTCAGAATGATTCCATACCACCCTGACCCCCCTTTGTTACCCTTCAGCATGAATCCCTACCACCCTGACCCCCCTTTGTTACCCTTCAGCATGATTCCATACCACCCTGACCCCCCTTTGTCACCCTTAAGCATGATTCCCTACCACCCTGACCCCCCTTTGTCACCCTTCAGCATGATTCCATACCACCCTGATCCCCCTTTGTTACCCTTCAGCATACCACTCTGACCTCCTTTCTTTCTGCATCTCATAGATCCCGTGATGACTGCTTCTGCTCAGATGGAAGAGGTAAGTGATGTCAGAGGGGGCTGGGCCTGCAGACGCAGTTAGTTGCGGCAAGATCCCGCGATGACTGTGGCTGCCGTCCCCCCTCCCCTCGACGTCACTTACTTCTTCCTAGTCATCGCGGGACCTTCTTCACTTCAGCGCGGCTGCCGACTCAGCTCTAAGTACGGCAGCCGCACTGAAGTGCCGTTTGAAGCAGCACGGGAGGCTCCGGATCCGGCCGGCTGTGCACCCCCTTGGAGCATGCATCCGGCCCCCACCCCCACCCCGCCCACCCCTTGGTACGCCACTGGTACTATGTCCTTCTTCATGAAAATCTGCTTGAGTACCTGAATAAATGCATGTAAACTGTTCTGAGCTTCCCTGGGAGAACGGTATAGAAAACTAAATAAATAAAACTAAATAAATAAATGTACGGCATCCAGTGCTAGACGCAGTATTACAGGTGAGGGCATACCATGGCCTGGTACAGCAGCATGATAACCTTCTCCGATCTGTTCGTGATCCCCTTCTTAATCATTCCTAGCATTCTGTTTGCCCTTTTCACCATTGCCATGCATTGCGCTGACGGTTTCATTGACTTGTCTACAAGTACTCCCAAGTCTCTTTCCTGGGGGCTCTCTCTGAGTATAGCACCGGACATCCTGTATTCGTGCATATGATTTTTGTTACCGACATGCATCATCTTGCACTTATCCACGTTGAACCTCATTTGCCATTTCGCAGCCCATTCCTCGAGTATGTTTATGTCTCGTTGTAGGTCTTCGTAATCCTTCTGTGTCCTCACTACTCTGAATAACTTTGTATTGTCCGCAAATTTAATCACCTCACTCATCGTGCCAATTTCTAGACCGTTTATAAATATGTTGAAGAGCACAGCCCTGAGCACCGAACCCTGTGGCACTCAACTCATGACGCTTTTCCAGTCTGAGTATTGTCTATTTATTCCCACTCTCTGTTTCCTATCCGCCAACCAGTTTTTAATCCACATGAGTACATCACCCTCGATTCCATGGTTTGCAATTTTTCGAAGTAGACGTTCATGCGGGACCTTGTCGAGCGCCTTCTGAAAATCTAGATATATGATGTCGACTGGGTCACCCTTGTCTATCTGCCTATTTACTCCTTCGAAGAAGTGCAGTAAGTTTGTTAAGCAAGATCTTCCTTTGCTGAAGCCGTACTGACTGGTCCTTATCAGTTTGTGTCCATCAAGGTGATTGATGATGCGGTCCTTTATCAGCGCCTGTACCATTTTTCCCGGTATCAAAGTCAGACTCACTGGTCTGTAGTTTCCCGGATCTCCCCTCGAACCTTTCTTGAAGATTGGCATAACATTTGCCACCTTCCAGTCTTCCGGAATCTTTCCTGATTTGATCGACAGATTGGCTAATAGTTGAAGCAGTTCAGCGATAACCCCTTTCAGTTCCGAGATAAAGTAGTAGTTTAGATATATGTGAATGTGTTAATTACAAATTAGTATCAACAAGTAAATCAGTAATAGCAAAATACAGTTCTCAAATTGAGGCTAATACTTTATGAACAAAGTCGTAAAGTTGGCTGAGTATAATGTACATGACAATAGATGAAGAACAATATAATAGTAAAACATAACAGTTAACTTAAGTCTCAAATATGAAATGGAACTCATGTAAGGTAGTAGAAACATCCAAAAAATGAAGAAATTAAAGGAAAAAGGCCATACTGGTGGCAGCAAAACTAAGAAACAGGCCTATTTTACAGGCTCAAGAAGAAATGATGTAAAATAAAAATCTCCAACTTGTCACCAATTGTTGCCAATCTAAGAAAATTAAAATTTCACTTAACATTGTAGTTAATAGAAACAGAGAATATGATGGCAGAAAAGGGCCGTCGGCCCAACACGTCTGCCCACTCAGAAGAACCCTTCCCTTAAAAGAACACTCCCCTAAGCAATTTCCCGAAGTGAACCCACATGTTTATCCCATCGTTTCTTGAAGTCGAGCATGTTGCTGGCCTCAACTACCTGATGTGGAAGGCCATTCCAACGATCAACCACCCTTTCCGTGAAGAAGTACTTCCTGATGTCACCATGAAATCTCCCACCCTTGAATTTGAGTAGATGCCCTCTTGTTGCCGTGGGACCCATAAGAAAAAGGATATCTTCCTCCACCTTGATACAGCCTGTAAGATATTTGAATGTCTCTATCATGTCTCTTCTCTCACTGCATTATTCGAGAGAATATAACTGCAACCTGCTTAGATGCTCTTCATATGGGAGATCCTTGAGTCCTGAGACCATCTTGATGGCCATTCGCTGGACCGATTCAATTCTCTTCACGTCTTTTTGATAATGTGGCCTCCAAAACTGAACACAGTACTCCAGATGAGGTCTCACCATGGACCTGTACAACGGCATTATGACTTCAGTCTTTTTGCTGACAAAACTTCTTCGGATGCAACCCAGCATTCGTCTAGCCTTGGCTGAAGCTTTCTCCACCCGAGTGGCCGTCTTCATATCTTTGCTAATGATTACACCCAGGTCCCATTCTTCGACGGTTCTTGTTAAGGTTTCCCCGTTCAGGGTGTATGTTCTGCTGGGGTTACTGCTACCAAGGTGCAGAACCTTACACTTATTGGCATTAAAGCTCAGTTGCCAAGTTTTAGACCATAGATCCAGCAAAAGTAGGTCCTGCCTCATAGTGTCGGGCACGGTTGCACTTTCAATCATGTTGCATAGCTTAGCGTCATCGGCGAATAGTGTAATTTTACCTCGAAGACCCTGAGGCAGGTCCCGTACAAAGATATTAAACAGTATTGGACCCAAGACCGAGCCCTGCGGCACTCCACTGGTCACAGCTGATGTTTCTGAGGGGGTACCATTTACCACTACCCTCTGAAGTCTACCACTTAACCCATGCAGTCAAAGTTTCTCCTAATCCCATCGCTTTTATCTTGTTTAATAACCTACGGTGTGGGAAACTATCAAAAGCTTTACTGAAGTCTAAATACACGAAATCCAGGGATTCCAAGTTTTATCAAGTTTTTCAAGTTTTATTAAATTTTAATATACCGACCATCAACAAGTATCTAGCCGGTTTACAAATTAAAATAGGATAAAAGTAATACTAATAAAAATGATATTTAGAGTGGGGTCGTGAACATTCAGACTTTAACAAGACATACTAGGTAGTGAAGGTGAGGAAGAAAGCGGGGAAGGGAGAAGTTACATTGTTAGAAGTTAAAAAAAAAAAAAAAAAAAAGGAAAGGAAATGGAGAGGGAAAGGATAAAACATTGGGGATGGGATCGCTTCATGAAAGCGGTTGGAGTATTTAAGAATAGATTATATTCAAGAGCAAGAAAACGCGTCTTGAAATAAGAATGTTTTTAATTTAGTCTTAAATTTGTCAATTGATTTCTCGTGGCGGATTTGAGATGGCAATGCGTTCCATAAAGTAGGGGCGACTACAGAAAAGTTGGTTTTCCTGGTGTAGAAAAATTCCTTAAAAGAGGGAACGGAAAACAGGTTCTGGTCGGCCGATCTAAGGGTTCGTGAGGGACAGAAAGGGATTAGTAGTTTATCTAGAAAGGGAGGTTGATGGGAAAGTTTGATTTTGAAAACTAGCATGATTGTTTTGTATGTGATGCGGTGAGTTAAGGGTAGCCAGTGAGCTTCTTTCAGAAGAGGGGTGACATGATCAAATTTCCCTAACTTGTATATAAGTTTTATGGCCGTATTTTGTATAAGTTGTAGTCGTTGTAGTTCTTTTTGAGGGATTCCGTTGTAGAGAGAGTTGCAATAATCAAGATGAGAGATGACAAGTGAATGAACTAAGGTAGTAATTGCTGCAGTGTCAAGGATAGATGATAGGGAATGTATAAGCCGAAGTTTATAGAAACAGGTTTTTACTACTGTACTGATTTGGTCATGAAAGGTAAGATCCTTATCTATGGTAACCCCAAGTAGTTTTATTTTGGTTTCCATTTTTACCGGATGAGTTTTAATGAGAATCTTTCCGATAGTTTCATTCTTTTTAGTAGGGAAAAGTAGGCCACATGATTTATTCATGATTCCCCCCCCTGTCCAATTGTTTCGTTACCCAGTCAAAGAAGCTTATCAGATTGGATTGACAAGGCCTTCCCTTCGTGAACCCATGCTGCTGAGGGTCCCTCAGCTTCTCGTCATCTAGAATCATATCCAATCTGTTTTTAATCAACGTTTCCATAAGTCTACACACTATTGATGTGAGACTCACCGGTCTGTAATTTTCAGCCTCTGACCTGCATCCCTTTTTGTGGAGCGGAATGACGTTAGCAGTTTTCCAGTCCAAGGGGACTTTTCCTTTATTTAGGGAAAGATTGAAAAGCTCAGATAACGGCTCTACCAGGACATCTCTCGGTTCTCGGAGTACTCTGGGGTGCAGATTATCCGGCCCCATTGCTTTGCTCACTTTTAGCCTCGATAGCTCATAGTATACATTGCTCGCGATAAATTCAAAATCCTGGAACGGGTCCTCTGAGCATACCCTTGTTTGCAGCTGCGGTCTGGATCCCGGCACCTCACAGGTAAAGACCGAGCAGAAGTATCCATTGAGTAACATAGAAACATAGAAATAGACGGCAGATAAGGGCCTCGGCCCATCTAGTCTGCCTACCCCAATGCCCCTCCCCTACCTTTCTCTGTGAATAGATCCCATGTGTCTATCCCATTTGGCCTTAAAATCAGGCACGCTGCTGGCCTCAATCACCTGAAGTGGAAGACTATTCCAGCAATCAACCACCCTTTCAATGAAAAAGAATTTCCTGGTGTCCCCGTGCAGTTTCCCTCCTATGCCCCCTTGTTGCCACGGGACCCTTGAAAAAGAAGATATCTTCTTCCACCTCGATGCGGCCCGTGAGATACTTGAATGTCTTGATCATGTCACCCCTCTCTCTGTGTTCCTCAAGTACAGCTGCAACTTATCCAGCCGTTCCTCGTACGGGAGATCCTTGAGTCCCGAGACCATCCGGGTGGCCATTCTCTGGACCGACTCCAGTCTCAGCATATCCTTACGGTAATGCGGCCTCCAGAATTGCACACAGTATTCCAGGTGGGGCCTCACCATGGATCTATAGAATGGCATAATGACTTCAGGCTTACGGCTGATGAAACTCCTGCGTATGCATCCTATGATTTGCCTTGCCTTGGATGAAGCTTGCTCCACTTGATTGGCAGTCTTCATGTTCTCACTGACAATCACCCCTAAATCTCATTCTGCTTCAGTTCTTGTTAGGATCTCACCATTAAGGGTGTAAGTCTTGCATGGATTTTGGCAGCCCAGGTGCATGACTTTGCATTTTTTGGCATTGAAGTTGAGTTGCCAGGACCTAGACCAGCACTCCAGTAGGAGTAGGTCGTGCATCATGTTGTCGGACATTGAATTTATGTCTGTTGTGCTTTTGCCCACTACATTGCTTAGTTTGGCGTCATCGGCGAATAATGTTATTTTACCTCGCAGCCCTTCTGCCAAGTCTCTTATAAAGATGTTGAATAGGATCGGGCCCAGGACCGAGCCCTGCGGCACTCCACTGATTACCTCCGTCATTTCGTAGGGGGTGCCATTCACCACTACCCTCTGAAGCCTACCTCCAAGCCAGTTCCCAACCCATTTCGTCAATGTGTCGCCCAATCCTATAGAACTCATCTTGCTCAGCAGTAATTCAGCTTTGTCTGAGTCCAAGTCTACATAGTTACCGTCAGGTTTCCTTAGACGCACAATCCCGTCTGTATTCCTTTTTCTGTCGCTAACATACCTGAAAAGGGATTTATCCTCTTTGTTTACATGCCTAGCTATATTCTCTTCCATCCGGAGTTTGGCATTCCTGACTGCTGTTTTAACAGTTCTAGATTTCACCAGATAGGCTTGTTTATCTTCTTTAGCTTCCGGTCGTTGTTTGTAGGATACAAATGCTCTTTTCTTCTGCTTAACTAGTTCCGAGATCTCTGCTGAGAACCATTGGGGTCTGTTATTTCTCTGTCGTTTACTCACAGTCTTTATGTAGAGGTTGGTTGTTTCCTGTAGGGTAGATTTCAGAACTGACCACATTACCTCCACACTGTCCGTTGTGTCCCGGTTTTGCAGTGCTTCATAGACATAATCTCCCATGCTCTGGAAGTTAGCTCCCTTAAAGTTAAGGACCTTTGTCAATGTATTTGACCTAGTGACTCCCTTCCTGAGGTGAAACCACACCATGTTGTGGTCACTGGAGGCCAATGCCTCACCTATCGAAACCTTTGTGACGCTGTCACCATTGGTGAGCAACAGGTCCAGGATCGCCGGATCCCTGGTGGGCTCAAGTACCATCTGTTTGAGGTGTGATCCTCATATGGAGGCTAGTAGCCTCCTGCTGCCACTGGTCGTAGCGGAAAGTTTGTTCCAGTCTACATCAGGCATATTGAAGTCCCCCAACAGCACAGTGTCTCCACGCAGAGTGATGGTCTCTATGTCTTCGATTAGTTCTTTGTCTATGTTGTCTTGTTGTCTTGGAGATCTGTATACAACACCAAGATACAGGCATTTGTCGTTGCCTTTGGCAAAGTTCACCCAGAGTGATTCCCCCGTATACTTGACGCCTATGATCCTGGTAACTTTGATGTCCTCTCTGATGTAAAGTGCTACCTCTCCTCCGGTTTTGCCTTGTCTGTCTTGACGGAGCAAGTTATATCCTGGTATAGCTATATCCCAGTCATGGGATTCCGAGAACCAGGTTTCCGTTATTGCTACCACATCCAGGTCGGTATTTCTCATTTCTGTTTCCAATTCCAGAATTTTATTGCCCAAACTACGTGCATTAACAAACATAGCCTTCCATTCTCTATGTTTGTCCAGTTTGCATAGAGATTTTCCTGTTCGAGTTAGTTTGTCCCCCTCAGTACTGTCTTTGATGCAGATACTTACCTCAGACTCAAAGATGGAGTTATTTACCTTATGAGGATGAGAGTGGGTCACCTCCCCCAGCTCTCCTAGTTTAAAGCCTTCCGGAGTAGGTGAGCCAGACGTCGTCCAAAGACGTACTTCCCTCTTCTGATCAGGTGTAGCCCGTCTGATCCCTGTAGTTCTTGAAGTACCTCTCCGTGGTCTAAGAAGCCGAAGTTCATCTCTTTGCACCATCCGCGTAGCTACTCGTTGGTCCTCTGGATACGTTCTTCCCTAGCTCTCCCCTTGTCTCTCACTGGGAGGATGGAGGAGAAGACCACCTGTGCTTCCATCTGCTTCAGCTTCTCACCCAGAGTTCTAAAGTCTTCAGGTATCTTCTCTGGAGAGTTCCTGGCGGTGTCGTTCATAGAAGTAAAAGCCTTAACTGCATATTCCAAGCATCAAGACAGCTACGATGCACGCTGTACTAGCAAGCACACTTTCTGTAGTATTGAAAGGTTATTAATGAGATGACATGCCTGTGACTGAATATGATGCAAGAAAGATTGTAGTTGTTCTGAAGAATCAAATTCCAGGTAGAGTTGTTAAGAGTCACCGTCATTCTGGTAGAGTATTGAAGGCTGTATCTGGCTACCATTGCCTTCAGTCTCGCTCTCATTTCTAAAAAGTATTTCCTTTTCCTTGCCATTGTTTTCACCAAATCCGGAATAATCGGATGTTTATCGGCAAATTTCAGGTTTGAAATAGATTTTGCAGCATTTAGAATTTGCAGGGTTTGAGGGTAGCGTAGGAGTTTTGCTACTATCAATCTTGGTTTTGTAAATCCAGGTTTAAGCACCGACGGGGTTCTGAGAGCCCTTTCAAATTGCATCAGGAGATCGAGGGGGGGTTTTCATCGTGGACAGGAGGGGTTGGGCTCCCTCCTACCTGGATCGCATCGGGGGGGGGTCACCAGGGCAGGAGGGGGTTGGGCTCCCTTCTGCCCGTGTCGCATCTGGGGGTGGGGGTTCATCGGAGCACAAGGGGTTGGGCTCCCTCCTGCCCAGATCAGTTGGGGATGGGGGTTGTCAGGGCAGGAGGGGTTGGGCTCCCTCCTGCCTGGATCAATTGGGGGGTGGGGGGGTTCATCGGGGCAAGAGGAGTTGGGCTCCCTCCTGCCCGGATTGCATCAGGGGAGTGGGGTTCATCAGGGCAGGAGAGGTTGGGCTCCCTCCTGCCCAGATCGGTTGGGGATGGTGGGTGGGGTTATCAGGGCAGGAGGGGTTGGTCTCCCTCCTGCCCGGATCGGTTAGGGGGTGGGGGAGTTCATCAGGGCAGGAGGGGTTGGGTTCCCTCCTGCCTGGATCACATCGGGGGGGGGGGGGTTGTTCATCGGGGCATGAGGGGTTGAGCTCCCTCTTGCCTGGGTTGGTTGGGGGTGGTGGTGGGGTTCATTGGGGCAGGAGGGGTTGGACTCCCTCATGCCCAGATCAGTTCAGTGGGGGGGGGGGGTGGATTGCAGCAGGAGAGAGTGGGCATGTCTTGTGCAGCGATGGCGATCCCCCCCCCCCGAACCATGGCACTTCAGGGAGAGGATCGTGGCAGGGGAGATGCCTCATCTTTCCTGCCGCAATCCTCACCCCGAAGTGCCGCGGTTCAGGGGGGGTGGGGATTGCCATCGCAGCAGGGGAGATGAGCCATCTCTCCTGCTGCGATCGTTGCGGTAGGGGGTGTACAGGTTGCTGGGGCTGCTGAGCTGATTGCGGCAGCCACGATCAGCTCAGCGGCCCCTTTTCGGCACTTATACCTGTTTTGACTTGATCTAAGTCAAAACATATAAGTGCCGAATAGACAACCTGTTAAACCTTTTGGTTATACCTGCTGTAAGACTACATCTAGGTCGGCCCACCTCCCACCCTTTCCCCTCCTCTAAAAACACCTCTTTTCCCTCTAGGCATTTAGAGGCAGGGGAAAGGCCTAAGCTAGTTTTAGATACATCTAAAACCAGCTTTGATTATTGGTACTTGGACAATCTGGCTTTTTGATCGTCCAAGTACCAATTTGGGCCACTTTTTAGACATTTTTTTGTTTGATTATGAGCCCCATAATGTTTAGTAATTAAGTCTTTAAGAGAGTATAGCTCATCCAGAACGGCATCTGAAGTAGTACTTGAAAATTTGCTTGCCGAAGGTTTCTCCGGAGAGGGATGTTCATGTTTGGATCTTTTTGAGCCTGTGGAGAGCGAATTTTGACCATTCGATTTCGCAACTTTACTTACTGACATCTATAAACAGAATTCTTTATATGCAAAGTGAAATGGTGAGAAATTATCAGTTGCTGAAGTCCGATTCTCTAGTAACATTGAAAGGAGGGAGAGTACTATGTGTCTATCTTGTTTTCCGGCTCAATAACGCCAACTCCCCAACCCCCCTCCCCGCCCCCGTCATCGTTTTTTTCTGTAAATTATTTCAAATCTTCATTATCTCTTCCTTAAATAAATACTTTTATAAACATTATTTTAGCATTAACTTATATATAAGTCATTAAAACGTATCCCCTCTTTTACAAAACTGCGATAGCAGTTTCTAGCTCAGAGAGCCACACTAAATGGCCCTCGCTGCTCCCGACACTTATAGGAACTCTATGAGCATCAGGAACAGCGTGGGTCATTCAGCACGGCTCCCCGTGCTAGAAACTGCTATCACAGTTTCATAAAAGGAGGCCTTAGCTTCACAAGCTTGATCTTGTTGTCCATGTCATTAGCCAGAGGTTCTATCTATCCAACATGTTTCACAGGAGCTTTATCAAGGATCTCTATAAAAAGGCCAATACCTTTAGATCCACCGGTTAATGCCTTTAAGGCATGCATCCTAAAAGATGTAAAACATTGGTATGAAAACAGTGGATATCAATTTAATAATTTAACAAAAGAACAAAGGCAGGAAGTTAGATCTCTAAAAGAAGACAAAAAATTAATTATTAAGAGAGCTGACAAGGGTGGAGCGGTAGTTCTGATGGACTATGAAATGTATAACACAGAGATCACACAACAACTACAAAATGAAGAAGTTTATGAAAAGCTACCCCTTGACCCGACGAAAAGATTACAAAGAATGATTAGTAAAGTGTCTAATGATGGTCTAAAGGAGGGATTTTTAACACACAAAGACTATAAATTTTTAAATGTTAAATTTCCTATGATCCCTGTGTTTTACACGCTCCCGAAAATACACAAAAGACTAGACATTCCACCAGGAAGACCTATAATGTCCTCTAGAGGTTCCTTACTTGAACCTCTATCAATGTTCGTGGATGAATTTCTCAAAGCAGAAGTACAAAAGACTAAATCTTTTATCCTTGACTCCAGAGATTTAATGGTAAAACTTGAAGCAATACCAGCAGAATTTTTTCCTTTCACTATTGTTACATTGGATGTCACTTCACTCTATACATCCATACCACAGGATGATGCTCTAGCTATTTTAAAGAAAATTTTTGATAAAAGATCGAGGCCACACACTATACCATCTGAATTTCTTTCAAATATAGCAGAATTGCAATGAAAGAAAATTTTTTTATGTATAATGATAAGATCTTTAAACAGAAAAAGGGTGTTGCTATGGGAGCTACATTTGCCCCATCAGTGGTGAATCTGTATATGGCCGATTTCGAATCTATATGGCTAGAAAATTCACCATTTAGTATGCAAATTATAAAATGGTACAGATTTATAGATGACGTCCTACTCTTGTGGAAAGGTACAGAACGAGATCTCCAGTCCTTTCTGGAATGGCTCAACAGCTGTGATGATAATATTCAGTTTACAACACAATATGCTCGAGATAAAATAAATTATCTAGATATACTGGTGATTCAAAACGATGATCATTTTGAATTTGATCTGTATAAAAAAAACTACAGACAGGAATACTTTCCTAGATTTTCACAGCTGTCACCCTGCACGTCTAAAAAAGAACCTGCCGTTTTCCCAATTTTTATGATTAAAACGGAATTGTTCCAGCAATAAAGATTATAATAAACATGCAAAAATTTTAATTCAAAAATTGGAGTGCAGAGGCTACCCTAGAAACATTCTTAAAAAGGCATTTAAGAGAGCAAAATACTATCACCGTGAATGGCTATTGGAAAAACAAGATAAAGAGTATAAAGATCGAAAGACAGATAGATTTACGTGTGTGCTCAAATATTCCACTGCAGGGAGTACTGTAGCCAATATTATTAGAGAGAACTGGAAGATTCTTAAGACAAGTCCGATCTTTGAAAACACAGATGTACAGATTGCTTTTTCCAGGGATAAAAACTTAAGAGATACTCTCTCCAGCAGTATGTTCTTTAAACTCAACAAAAACACCCTTGCCGAATGGATTTTTTAAGTGTGGCAAATGTAATATCTGCCAGAATACCATACAGCAGAAAGATTTTACAAACCCTAATGATGGAAAAGTATACAAAATCAAACACTTTTTAACATGCTCTTCAGATCATATCATTTATGCCATAATTTGCCCATGCCAGAAATGGTATATAGGGATGTCAACCAGGCCCTTTAAAATTCGGATGAGTGAGCATAAATCGAATCTAAAATGTGGGAGATTGACAGCTCCACTTGTAGAGCACTGCACTCAGTTACAACATAGATTTGCAGATTTAAAGTGCTTTTGTTTTGACAAGATCGCAAGTAATAACAGAGGGGGTGATCGAAAAAGATTACTTTTGCAAAAAGAGGCACGTTGGATCCACAAACTGGGATCTATGAAACCGGAAGGTTTAAACACCACAGTTGAATGGAGTGCGTTTTTTTAGAATAACTCCTTACCTTAGAAGATCAATGGTTTAATAATAATGCAATGTTCTATTTTTAATATAAAACCTAAGGGGTGCATTTAGATCATGAAATACTTATAGAAAGTATTGAGTTATTTTAAAGAAGTCGTCTCGGAAGAACATTAATAATTAATGAGCTACTTCTTTAAAGCGCATGTGCAGCGTATCTACTTTGCCAGCGCCATTTTCTGCCTAAGAAGTAAGAGCAGAGCTGCCCAGTAAGTCACGTCTGTTTTTTAAATATATTCTATGGGTTTTTGGTTACAGTTATATTTTACTATCACATTCACGTTTATAATTATGTTTCCTTTAATTTTTCCAGCAAATATATGACCCCTGATGAAGCCGAATTCTCGGTGAAACGGGTCCCGTTGGGCTATGACAGCGTCTTTAAGATAAGTGCTGTCTTTAATTTATTTACTTATATATTTTGATATAAGTTCTACTTTAGCACCTTATTTGATTTATTGTGCACGTAGTACTAACACGGAGTGAAAGTGTACCCAATGAATGATATCTACTCACCTGCAACAAGCTGTTATAAGAATCACTTGATGGTTTAACAGTGCAGGTATCTGAGGGTACTAATCAATACTTTAAACTCATTCTCTCACAAGTCTTTGCATTGTTGCTATTTTGTGAAGTGACTTGTATACATTGCTTATTTATTGAGTGTTTCTCTATAAAAAGGACCACAATTATTTTACAAACTAACTTTCAGTGTTAAGTTTTTCTGACTTGCATATAATGCTAAAATAGTATTTATAAAAGTATTTATTTAAGGAAGAGATAAAAAAGATTTGAAATAATTTACAGAAAAGACTGATGATGATGATGAAAGCTTTCTTGAGTCTTGAGTGGTGTTGCTGAGGTCTGAATGAGATAAATTGGAAAATGTGATAAGTTTTTGGTAAGATCCTGTATTTGTAAATGTCTTCAATAGTACACTGGATTTAGAGAACATTGCTGATAGTGTGTGGAACAATTTTAAAAAGCCATTTACCCCTGACTACCAGCATGGGTTAAAGAGTTATTTGAAAATGCCCACCCAATAAAATGCATGTGTTGCTCCACAAAATGTAATGAAGCATTAGAACCCAAAAGGAGGAGTACTGAAAAATATCAGACAAAATAGAGTCTCCCCTGATCCAAAAACATGGGGTGAAGAGAAGAGATAGCCCCAACAAACATACTACCGATAATCCTAAGAAATTTTTTTGTGTGAAAGGAAAGCCTTCAGTCATACAGCCTGCAATGGGGACACGCCCTAAAGCACCAGCTGCCACAGTGATACACCCAAAAGGGTATTATCTGTGAAACATCCCTGGGCTCACCCGTGTGCACAAACAAGTGCACAAACAAGTGTGCTAAAAGTGAGAACTCTAAATAAGGAAAACAAATAAGTTTGTTAGGCTATCTCTGTCCCTCATCCGAGGGTTCTAGTAGGTAGTCAGCAAATGATGAATAAACTCGTTCAACGGGGCTCTGTTTCGAGGGAAAACTCCACTTCCTCAGGAACCAACTCTGCTGTGGTGGGCTCTCCAGTGACCAGCTGAAAGTGTGTCAGGCAAAGTTGAAAATGGCTCCACTAAGTGTGACATTTTACCTACTTATGTGGCAGCATTTCCACAGCAGAGTGAGGTCAATGGCAGCAATAACAGACAGGTTTCCTACATGCTTTTTTTTTCATGGAACAAGGTACCTATGGAAAAGCAGGTGTAAATCTCTAGGAGTACTTTTTTCCTGAGCAGTTTGAAAGGGTAAATTTGCATATTTCCTCCCTGAGAACTGATGCAAAATCTGCAATAAAAGTACCTGTAAACACATCAAAATGTGTAGGTCTGAAAATTGCATTCACATAGCCTAATTTTACAACAGGGCACCTATCAGAAGTCCAATATAAAAAAGATGCTTGTGACTTCTGATAGGTGTCCTGCTATAAAATCAGGATATATGAGGGCAATTTTATGGAGTCATGGAGTCATGCAAGCTCCTATTGTCCTTTATAAAAGGACCATAGGTACCTGCATGACTCCATAAAACAAGCTCACAGAACCAACTCCAATAGCATGAAACACCAATACACACATTTACACCTGCTCGAGCTGGTGTAAATGTGTGCATGAACTCTACAGAGGTACCCACGTGTTTTATAGAACATTATTATTTATTTTAAAATTTATATACTGGCTATGACTAGGCACATACATTACAATTCCACCAATGCTTTGCCCAAACTAAGGTCCCAAGAAATCCTTTATAACTGTATACACACTAGCAAGTGCCACCCCATTTATGCATGGAAACGGCCATGCCATTTTATAAAAAGGTCTTTTACTTAACTAAAACTGACATTAAGGCCTCCTTTTATCAAGCTGCATTAGGATTTTTAGCGCAGGTTGCGGTGGTAAAAGCTCGGACACTCATAGAATTCGTTCGAGCATCGGAGCGTTTGCCTCAGTGGCCGGCGATAAAAAACCCTAACGCAGCTTGATAAAAGGGGGCCAAAGTGCAGCAACATCCTTTATAAAATTCCTTACATAAAAAACAGCATATCAGTCATTGCTGATGATAGATATCATTGTTTCACATTGACACTCCAGGAAGGTTCGGTTTATTTAGATTTGTTATACCGCCTTTCACAAACACATGCAACAAGGCAATTTATATTTATTTATTTTATTTATTTAAAAGATTTGTCAACCGCCTATTCCTAAGCGGCATTACAGAAGTAACATACATAAAGTAAAACAAACACGACATATCTTAAAGTACAAGTGAATAGTTACATCTTAAAACCAAGTCATGGTTACAGCTCATCTCCATATTTCTTCTAAATGTGAATATTATATATTTAGTCTAGCTTCAATTCAGCCCAGATCCAAGTGCAGGGTCTATTCAGTAAGTTAAAAGGTGGTCCCTTTTGGGAACAAAATGATATAACAGTCATTGCCAAAGTAGAAAGTTTAAACCTTTTACAGTCAAACCTTAGTTTGCGAGTAACGCGGTTTATGAGTGTTTTGCAAGACGAGCAAAACACTCAAGCAAATCGTGCCTCGCAAACCGAGCATTGACTCGATTTGCGAGCCCCTCCCCCCACGAACTGGCATTGCCTGCGAACGCCCCCCCCCCCCCCGAGAACTGGCATCGCCCCCCCCCTGGCCACGAACATACCCTCCCTCCAAGAACCGGCATCGCCTGCCAGCCCAAATCCAAACTCTTACCCTGATCTGGCACCGGCACGCAGCACCAACCCACAGGATGTGCCGGTGCCAACAGATCCTGCCTCTTGCTGCTGGGCTGGGTCTTAAGCATCTGCGATGCTCAAGGCCTTCTGGCTTCCACTCTCCCAGAGAGAGCGGGAGCCAGAAGGCATTGAGCATGCGCAGATGCTCAAGGTCCAGTCCAATGGCAAGAGGTAGGATCTGCAGACACCGGCACCAGCATGTCCTGTGGGTTGGTGCTGCGTGCTGGTGCCAGATTGGGGTAAGAGTTTGGGTTTGGGCGGGTGGGAGATGCCGGTTCTTGGGGGGCGGGCGCGTTCGGGGGGGGGGGGGGGCGATACCAGTTCTTGGGGGGAGGGTGTTTGTGGATGATTCTGGTTCGCGAGCGTGGGTTGGGGTGGAAGCACACCAGTGGCCTCAGGGGTGGGGGGGAAGCAAGCAGCACCGGTGGCCGGGGGGGGGGGAGGAACGAATCAAGCGAATTTCCCTTACTTCCTATGGGGAAACTCGCTTTGATATACGAGTATGCTTTTGGAACGAATTATGCTCGCATACCAAGGTTCCACTGTATTTAAAAAAACCTACATGTCTTTTCAAATTGTGTCTTTTTCTTTTTTTTTTTTTAACCTCTTATTCCTCTCAGACAATTTCTGTAAATGAGAGTGTCACCCTCCAGCTTAGTTCCCCAGCACTTCTATTACCAACTCACTACTGGACAGGTGAATAGTGGAATGGTTCTGCGATGTTAAAGGAATTTAAGCTTGAAGATAAAATTGTAGCGTGGTTTTTAGCACCAGCCGCAGTGATATTAGCTCCAAACACTCATAGAATTCCTATGAGCATTGAAGTTGTTACTGCCATGATCGATGCTAAAAAACACGCTACGGTTTTGTAAAAGGGGGGGGGGGGGAGTTGTCTGCAGGCTATCCATTGTGACCGGGCCTGTCTCTGAGTAGGTGGGAAACCGGGCTCAGACCACAGGTAGATTTATTAATGCGCCTTTTATTTGGCTGGATGAACAAAAACCCAGAGGACGGATTTCTTAGGAACGGGAACCAGGTTTATTAAAGTTTAAAAAAAACAAACATGTTGGAACATATAGTACGTTCTTCACACTTTCCTCCACCAAGCATAACAGGGCTTCAGTCCTTGTGCCCTGCCTGGAGCTTCCAGGTCCATAAAATAAAGCCTGTTAACATCCCAAACCTCCCAACAGAAACAAAGCAAAGGTTTGGCTTCCAAATTCTCCCACACAAAATGTGTCCAGGGTTAATGAACGTAGCCAAGCCCAACCTGGGCTAACTTTCAGGAGCTTCTTACCCCTCCAAGTCCTCTAGAGGTAAGGTAACTAAATAGTTCAGACAATTACTTTTCAATTGGGCAGAAGTGCCCTGACCCAGCTTCAAACACGGCTAGTGTCCAGGGCTTCATTTAGCCTAGACTGGATTATTGAGGAAAGGGCAAGACCTCTCATATCTCACACTCCCCTAAGTCCATGTCTTCCCCGGGCTCACTCTCCCCAGGAATGCTGTTCATTTCCCAGTCCATAGACCCATAACCCTGACTGGTTCTCCACCCTTTGTCCTCAGGCTGCTTCTCCCAACCCCTAGTCTTGCCTGGGTGTTAACTCCTTGCCAACCGGTCCTTTCCACCGCCAATCTCTTGGTGCACCCTCCCAGGGTTTGTCTGGCAAGGCAAGATAGCGTCCAGGGATTTCAATCTCCCACCTGCTGGGCTGTCTCCTGGGTAGCATACGGGGCTGGGGCACAGGAACTCTGTAGTAGCTGCAATCCTTCCTGGTTACTGGCTGATTGGGATTAGTCCCACCTGAGCTCCCCAACTGATTTCCCCTTGTCTGTATTTGAGGCTTTCCGACCTGCATACCTCGAGTGTTAACCCCACCCCCTCCTGAGTTGGGTTTAGGTTTCAGAGAAGGAGGGAATGGAGTAATAGGGGGAAGAATTTGGTTCAAGTACCCTCCCCCTCTGGCTCTTAGGCTGGGATATGACCGGGTTTTTCTCTTCCCTTCCTGGCTGTGCCGGCTCCATGCCAGGTTTTCTCGGGCCCAGGGCAGGGTGCATGTTGGGTTTCGTAGTTCTTTTGGCTGGGACAGGGGCTTCCCTGTCACACCATACACAAGATGTATCAGATGATTCAAATAGATCAGTCACTTTTATCAAATTTCATTCACTGATTTATGGTTATCGATGACCCTAAGTTTATTTCCTGAATTAGAAAGTTTTCAATGAAAAACAGTTTAGCATACAATGAAAGAAAGAAGACCAGATTCTTTTTTTTTCCCCAAGACACTTTATTGAATAAATATAAAACAGAAGTACAACATATGCTCAACAAATTTCTATATCATATTTGAATCTTAAGTATATAATGAGTATATAGCAAAAACAATATTACCAGATTCATCTCTGTCAGAATGTTTTCCGAGCAGAATGCCCCACCCAACTAAGGGGAGAGATTAGAGTTCTGCAGATTTGGTATTTTTACCTTGGAGATAAAATTGAACTTACTGCCCTCTAAATATCTTTTGGGATTTCTGCAAAGACTGAAAGTATCAAGTATTTTTTTTTTCTGCCTACTTATAACTTGCTAGTGACACCTACTGTTCCAAGTTAATGTTGCACCTTGAAGATCTCTTTACTGGGTACCATCATCCATGCTAAGTACTCTGAGTAGTACTAAGAACATATGTAAGCATTGTCATACTTAGCAGAGCAAAGTTCCATCAAGCCTATGCCCCAATGCTCAAAATCTAACATGAGCATTAAAAGAGATTAGTACTGGACTGTTTCCCACATAATTGTACACATGGAGGAGCATAAGCAAAACATAAGTCTAAGTCCAATTCAGACGTACAGTGCTAGATGCCTAAAGTCGGCAGTGAGAAAATGCCCATTTTCAAAAAATATGTCTAGAAAATTTTTTTTTTTTCATAAATCGTCTATCTGGACGTCTAGGCTATTGTTTGTCCAGACTGCCAGAACATCTATCCTTATACCACATCTTCGACCAAAATTTCATCCAAGTCCGAAACACCCAGAATAAGACCATTTGGACATGGGAGGGGCCAATCTTGTAATGGACTGGCCACCCAGACATGGCAATAGAGCAGTGGGGCACCTTAGAAGGCACTGCTGTGAACTTCACAAAAAGGATGCCACTTAAACATCTCACCAGAGCTCCCTTATAGGTTATGGTGAACCCCCCCAAACCCACTATACCTACCTGTCTACAACCCCATTAGCCCTTATTGCTGCAGGTGGGACTTATTTAGCAGTAGAGTAGGGTTTGGGAGGGGGCGCACATATTCCACCATAAATATAGTGGTTAGAGTGGCTTATGGGCCTGGGTCCTCCTCTCTATGGTTCACTAGCCCATCCCCTAGGCTATTTAAGACACCTGTGTGCAGCTCTACTAGGCTTTCCTATACCAGGTGCTGATTTTCTGGAGACAGGTATGTACATTTTTATTCTGATCTTTTTGTGACGGGTTCAGTGAACATTAGGGGAGTGTGTGTGTGTCTTTACTTTGTCTCTGAAGTGGTTATCTGGTCACTTTGGATACCTTTTTGACACTTATTCCTGTTTTTATATCATCTAACTCAAAACGTTTAAGTTTCGTCCAATATATCTAGTAAAACATTTGATTATTCCTGCAGGACGACTAACTCTAGGTCGGCCCCTATCCTGCCCACATCCACTGTCACAGGGCTGCCCCTGTTCCTAGGGAGGAAGCCTTGCCAGAAAAGGGAAATGAGGTTAAAACCCTTGAAAGTATTCCTAAATCTGCTAAGGAGATTCCCAAAGCAACCCCTAGGAATACTTACAAGCCAAGCCTTCCAGCAATGAAACCTCCTAACACCCTGCCTAAAGCAGGCAGATCTGGTTTAGCTTTACCTAAGCCAGTTATAGGAAAACAAGTAGAAAGACTACAAATCATTCAGAACACGGCCATAAAGTTAATCTACAATGCAAAAAAATTCGATCATGTCTCCCCATTATTAATTGATGCACATTGGTTGCCAGTTAACCATAGGATCCTCTACAAACTGATGTTCCTAATTTTTAAGTCTCTTACATTCAACGAACCACAATTTATTTTAAAATCACTTATCCCATACAAACCTCAAAGATCTTTGCGTTCATCTAGTCAAAATTTATTAACTGTGCCATCATTAAAAGTTATTGGAACAAGAAGAGCAGAGATGTTTACTGTTGCAGGGCCACAATGGTGGAATTCCCTTCCCCATTACATTAGAATTGAAAGCGATATCCTAGTATTTAAAAAGCTTTTAAAATCTTATTTTTTTAAGGACGCTTTTGATTTATAATTTAACTAATGGATGCCTAAATCAACTTTTACGTAAGAAAAGCTTTGAATAATTTTACCCTACCTCTCGTTCTCTCCTGGTTTTTTGTTTTTTTTCTTCTCCCCCATTGTAACTTTACCCTTTTTCCCTCTTTCTCATGTGAGTCTTTATTGATTTTATTGTAATTATGTCATAGTTTCTATATTATTATGTACATCGCCTAGAATTTCGAAATAGGCGATTCATCAAATGTGAAATAAAACTTGAAACTTGAAACTTGAAAACTACATCTCCCAGCAGGCATAGAGCCAGGGAAAGGAAAGAGCAGGGCTGGAATACAAGCCACTCCCAATCAGGCTCAAATTGGTTTAGCCAGGTGAGAGGCTCTATGAGGGCAGGCTACCTTAACACACCTGCAGGGAGGACTAATCAGCTCCCTGCAGTGAAAGAAAAGGGAGTAGTTTTTTCAAAGCAGGGGAGGCAGCTTCAGAAGCAGTTCCAGGGCCAGCCTCAGAATACACACCTGCTCCCGACCCAGCGAGCCAGAGCCAGTCAGCAGGTAGGAAGCCACAGTCTACCTCCTGGCTACCAGCCCAGGCAGAGGTTAGTGAGATAGAAGCCACAGAGAATGGTGAGTCTGTGTTTGGGCAAGACAATGAGATTGCTGATGATGACCTTGCTTATAATATGGAGATAAAAGAAACAGAGTTGCCCAGTATAGAAGGAATGGAAATAAACTAATCTTTTCCTGTTAAATAAAGATGGGATAAAATTTGGACTGTGTACTAGATTAAGAGAAGGCTGAATTTTTGTTTGAAGAAAACTTTACAGTTGGGATAAGTTTTTTCTCTTTTGAGCTAGTGGGCTTAGAACTGACAATTGTTTGTGTTTTGAATGCTGCAATGATATACCAGGTGATACAGACCATGAAAAGCCTGTTTGAAAGTTTGCTTTAGATTTTGATCAATAAATTATACCAGGAAATTGCACTTCTGTCATTGGACCTGTTTTTTAAAAAAATTATTCTAATACCAATTTTAATACCAATAGAACCTCACGTAACCACTCGGCTGAGGTTTTCTGTGCACTGGGTAAAGCCACTTGCTGAGCCCAGCTTGGCCTCGCCCGGTCACACCACACCTCAATATATACCCCTTTTAGCTCTGGGCACACAGTGGGATTTAGCGGCCTAAAAAGTCCCTTGACATGTCCAGAAAATCAGTTTGATTAATTATCAGCACCTGTCTTAACAATTTTTTTAGGTATATCAGAAGTAGAAAACCTGGGAGGGAATCTGTGGGATCGCTGGATGATTAAGGAGCAAAAGAGGCACTCAGGGCGGATAAGGCCATAAATGGTTTTCAAGGGTGATGATGAGGAGGAACTGAAAGAAATCTCGGTGAATCTGGACGATGCACTAACCCAAATCGACAAGTTAAAAAGTGATAAATCACCAGGACCGGATGGTATACATCACAGGGTACTAGAAGAACTCAAACATGAAATTGCTGACCTGCTGTTAGTAATCTGTAATCTGTCGCTAAAATCTTCTATAGTACCTGAACATTGGAGAGTGGCTAATGTTACACCGATTTTTAAAAGGGTTCCAGGGGAGATCCAGGAAATTACAGACCGGTATGCCTCATTTCAGTGCCGGGCAAAATGGTAGAAACAATTATAAAAAAATAAAATTGTGGAACACTTAAACAAACATGATTTAATGAGATGGAGTCAGCATGGGTTCAGCCAAGGTAGATCTTGCCTCACCAATGTGCTTGACTTCTTTGAAGGTGTGAATAAACATGTGGATAAAGGTGAACCAGTGTATCTAGATTTTCAGTAAGCTTTTGATAAAGTTCCTCACAAGAGGTTTCTGAAAAAATCAAAGTGTCATGGGATAGGTGGCAAAGTTCAGTTGTGGGTTAGGAATTAGTGTCGGATAGAAAACAGAGAGTAGGGTAAAATGGTCATTATTCTCACTGGAGGAGAGTAAACGGTGGAGTGCCTCAGGGGTCTGTACTGGGACCAGTGCTATTTAACTTATTTATAAATGATCTGGAAATTGGAACAACAAATGGGGTGATTAAATTTGCAGATGACACTAAACTGTTCAATGTTGTTAAAACGCATGCAGATTGTGAAAAAATTGCAGGCGGACCATAGGAAACTGGAAGAATATACTGGTAAAGGGAAAATTTTCTATTTATCCTCTTTACTGTCCTTTACCTGATAGTGTTCTTCTGGCCTGTCTCTTGTGCACATAACCAGCCATAGGGTATTACTATAGGAGGCCAGGGGCTACACATATGGCACTCAAACTACAGGGACATATCCCAAAGAGCTCCACTCCACTCTAGCCACTTTAAAGCACTGATTTGAAAATAAAATTAATACAAAGAAAAGGTCTGAAATTGAAACTGGTTTGTGTGCTTTTGGATATTACTTTGAAAATGACAATATGAGGGGGCAGAGTTGGCCACGAGAGAAGATGGCAGCATAATCTCACTGCTCCTCCTTGCCTCACTAATCTGAACATTCTGCAGGATTGAAATACACCCTTTTTCTTCTTTTTCTTGAAATATTGCTTTACTAAATCTGAATATGGCTTCAGGAAAACAAAGTAAGGGAGATACTGCTGGTACTTCAGGGGAAAATGCCAAAAGACTTAAAGTTAATCCTCCTATACCTTCAAGGGTTCCTTTGCCAAAGGATTCTAGTGAACTAATGGAGCAAGTAATAGCTAACCTCCAGATCATTAAAGAAATGCTCAAGGAGACAACATCACAATTAAAAGGACTTCAATGTGAGGTGGCTAATCTCACACAGCAAATGGCAGTGAGTAACTCCCAGGTAGATCAGTTGGAGTAGAGGTGGTTACAGTGGAGGAGGTGGCTTCTCAGAGCAATATGGACCATAAAATTATTGCTTAGATGTCTGCCCAGCTGGAAGAAATGGAAAACAAGAGTAGAAGGGATAATGTTTGAATTTTGGGAATATTGGAGGGGCAAAATCCTATATAATTTCTTACTTCACTAATCCCTGAAGTGTTATCCCTTTATTTTGTGGAGCCCTTTGAGTTTGAAAGAGCACACGGGGTGCCTTTTAGGGTCTAGAGCAATCAAAGCCAAGACCAATGCTAATAAAGGTTCTGCGGTTTCAACATGCAATGCAGATTTTTGAGGCTGCAAAGAAAAAAAATCGTGATGTGAAAGAATAAAAAACCTTCACTTCCTTCCAGATTTTGCCAGGCAGATAGCAGCTGTCAAGAAACAGTTTTTGGATCTGCGAGGGAGGCTCAAGGATTTAGGAGCAAGATATGAGTTTTTACCCAGTGGTCATGAAGGTTACATTGAATAATAATACTGTTCAATATCGAGATTCAAAGAAACTTGAGGAATTTTTTGACAAGTAAAAACAACGTATGGATTTTTAACTGTCTGTTTGTGAGCTGGCAGTTGGTGACAGTTGGTGAAGCAGTTAAACTGCTATATTCATACCTTCAAATTCAAAAGATCCCACGACATATTATAGGATATTTTATGGAGGGATATTGAATCGTTATTGATATTTTTATTGTTGAATTTTTGTTTTACTTGAAAATAACTATTTGATTTAGATTCATTCAGTCAGAGACTTTTGGAAACGGGAGTACTGGCCAATAGGAAGGTAGCTTTCCTTAGATAGTACCTCCTTCTTTATGTCTGGAGAGGGGAGTTAGACAAGGGTGTCTTATCTCCTTTGCTTTTTGACATCATACTGGAACCCTTATTGGCTATTCAGCAGGCAAGGGAGATTCAGGGTATTCCTTATGCAGATCGGGAATATAAAGTCTCTGCGTATGCAGAGTAATGGAACCCATTACATTTGTCTTGGTGGGGGAGAGTACAAACAGTTAAGATGATGTTTTTGCCTGTGGTTTGCTACCAAATGGGTATGGTGCCAGTGTTTTTTTCAGGAGTCTTTTTATAAAAAAAATAAATAGTATACTTACCAAATTTATTTGGCTGGGTAAAGCAGCTTGAATTGCTTTAGTATCTTTACAAAAACCAATTGTGGAGTGTTTTGGGGATATAAGAGCTGAAAACCCCTAAGCCTCAGCTGAGGAGTGCCTAGATGCATTAGAAAGCATATTTGACACTGCAGAAAGTGGACCAGACCTGTATTTTGGATTTAGACGCGGTTGCTGAGCTTATCATGGCAAGGGATCTCCCTGCTGTGATAAGATTAGTGGCCACAGCTGTGTCCGCCTGTCCCCCCAAATGATCGCAGCAGGAGGGATGCCCAGTCCCTCCTGCCTGGCATCCCCCTGAATGATCGCAACAGGAGGGATGCCAGTCCCTCCTTCCTGGCAAACATCCCCCCCTGAGGATAACATGGCAGGAGGAATGCCCAATCCCTCCTCCTGGAACCCCCCACTCTCCCAGTACATCACCAGCAGGAGGGATGGCCAGTCCTTCCTGACAGAAGCCCCCAAACCCCCATACATTGCCACACAATTTACAGGGGGTTGGGGGTTCCGGCAGGAGGGATTGGGCCTCCCTCCTGTCGCACGATCTACCGGGGGTGGGAGGTTCCTGACAGGAGGGAGGGAAGGGGGCTGGTTGCACTGCATGGGGCTGAATGCAGAGTCTGACAGGGCAGGGCATTTGAATATTAAGCCGTCTGACTTATATTTGAGTCAACCATTTTTCTTCCTTTTGGGGGGAAAAATGGGGGTCTCAACTTATCAATCAACTTATATTCAAGTATATACGGTACATATTTTTCTGTTACCAGTGGTTTAATGTCTAGAACACAAGATGCTGAAGTCATAATATATCTTATAAATAACAGAAAGCATAAGATGGGGGTCACACTGACATAAGAACTAACATATTTGTCACTTGTAGAGTTAGGGGAAATCATGTGACTGTAACCATGTGATTGTTGCCTTCAGAAGTATATTGACTAGGAAATGTTAGTTTTTGTCAAATAGATGTTTGCAATAAAATAGAGCATGTCAACAAGGTCAGCATGTCCTCAGTGAGCATGTTGCTAACCCCTTCTATTGCTGACAGGAGTGAAACCAATAGCATTATAGTCATTATAATTGCTAAGGAAAATTACTAATGAAGTATGATTAACCAGAAAGCATGTGACTTGAATCGAACCATAGAATATTGCTAGAGTATGCAATCTGTAATTGGATCCTAGTGAAGAAATTGTAATCTAATTGGAAGATGTACCAACTATGTACATAAAATAACAGAAAACTTCTATACCGCATAACCTTGTAAGTTCTATGCGGTTAACAAAGTTTTTAAAAAACCACGTAATCATTAAGAATAATCATTATTTAGGAAACAAATGTTTTCAACTGTTTTCTAAAATGATAGTAGGATTCTGAACTCAGTAATAGAGACTTCATGTCCTTGTCCCAGAATGCTGCCTGAAAAGAGAGAAGACGTTGAAACTTTTTATAATGACAACCTTTTACTAAAGGAAAATTAAAAAGACCATGAGATTTTTGCATACCGGTTGAATGAGCAATAGCAAATGAATCCACTAAGTAGCTGGGAGATAAACCAAATAAAACTTTATAACAAAGGCAGCCAAACTTAAATTTAACATGGGCCTCAACAGGCAACCAATGAAGTTCCCAATAATAAGGGGACACATGATCAAACTTCTTCAATCCAAAGATGAGACGGACTGTGGCATTTTAAACTATTTGCAATCTTAACAGATTCTTTTGTGTGCCTGCTAAATACACTATGATGCAATAGTTCAACTAGCTCAATACCAAAGACTGGACTATCATTTTAAATGGAGCAACATCAAAGTATGATTTTATACTATGCAGTTTCCATAGTGTATAAAAGACCTTTTGCATTAATGCATCCACTTGATTTTGCATAGTTGGGCTCTGATCAAAAATTACACCTAAAATTTTGATAATAGATTGAATTGGATTCATTATATTAATTAATTTCTCAAAGATGTTTCAGTAGAGGTATGTCCTGGAGAAACAATAGAGGTTGTTTTTTTCTGGATTGAGTTTCAATTTAAATTCTGACATCCAGTTTTCAACAGTCTGAAATATCTTCTCAATTTCACACCTAATATGTAAGACTGATCGCGGAAATAGTAAAATGATAATAATATCGTCCACATAGCTAAACAATTTTAAGCCAGAAATAGCCAATCTAGCACCCAGAGATGACAGATATGTGTGTTTAATAATTAATTAATTGATGATCTCATGATCCCAATAAAATGGCCAGTCACTTGTTTTGGGGTGAGACTTTTTGGATATCACCTTACTAGTTAGTAAGACACCAAAAACACTCCCAAGGCCTTGAATGTTTAAACCACACTTTTTATTTTGTAGTTTTTTATTTTCCTTGGCCTCCTCTGGAGTTGGAGATAAGAACTGAGGGGCTATGTAGCCTGTTCATGTAGTTATTTAGACCAAACAAGCCTAACTTTGGCTTACAGAACCTCCCTCCCACATTTTCCTTTGTCATTGGTATCTACATGTACTAAGACAGCTGGCTCTTCCCCAGCACTATCTAAAAACCTATCTAAGTGACATGTGAAGTCCACCACCTTCACACCAGGAAGGTAAGTGACCAGGCGACCTTCATGCCCACCAGCTATCTACATGCCTAATGTTCGAATCACTTACTATAACAACTCTCCTAACCCTTCCCTCTTGAGCAGAAGCCCCTGGAGACATACCCTCAGTGCAAGGTGATATTGCATCTCTTGCTGCATAGGTCCTGGCTACAGGATTATTTCCTACTTCACCAGGGTGATGCACTCTTTTTAGGAGACCTCCCTCCTTCAAGGCAGCACAAGGGCTGCCAGACTGGCGGTCTCCTTTATATACTTCTCTTGTCTCCCTAAGATCTTCCAAGTCTACTCTAGCCTCATGTGAACATATTTCTGAGAGCTAGAAGCTCATTGCAGTGGATAGCATCCCTCTTGATGCTGGACTGTTGTCTGCATCTTATTACTGAGTTGATTAATTAAACCCTATTAAGCTACTCGGAATATACAGTATTAGACTAATGAAATATGGTAAGAATATGTAATAGAGTTCTCCTGTTGTCATAATTAGAGCTGATTATAAATTAAGACTATAAGTACAGAAATATATTTTCTGGACAATTAATCATTCGTACTCTTTTTAATGCTGTGTTACAGCTGTGATGCTGCTCTACCAATGATAATATGAATGCAGCAAATTCTATTTTCAGAATATTTTGTCAAGCTGTTGTGATCCTAGCTATTAAAAAACCCAAAATTTAATTAAACATTCAGTTCACTCCCTGAAGTCAGCCTTGCAAAGTTGGACTGTGGCAGTGCTGAGTAGGTTTTTAGTGTGGGTGGCCCTTTTTTATTTGATTCAGGGTTGTTGTTTTTTTTCTTTACTTGTTGTTTTTGTATGTGCGCTAATATATCACATTTGAAGTTTAGTAAAATGGAATTTCATTAGGGGGTATGGGACTCTAATAACCTTATTGGTCCAGGTGCACCTTTAACTAGAAGTTATTCTGCAAGAAGCGAAGTTTACTGCAGGAATGCATCTACTAATTTACCAAACTGAAGCAAAGGCAGTAACACTGATTAAAAATCAACAATGCATTTTGATAGCAGTTAAGGTAAGGCAAACACATAATAGCCATCCAACTAACTAACACATTTAAAAATGGGTCATGAACCTCACAGCAAATCCTGTCTATAAATTTACAATGCTTGATCATGCATTTTGAAACATTAAACAGGAAGGAAACGCCTCATGCAGGTTCAACAGAGAGTTCAAGTTATTTAAAAAATCTATTCAGTCTTCAATGACCTGAAGCAACCCACTCATGTGACAATGAAAGCTAGTATTACTCACCTGTGCTTCCTTGTTAGCTGAAGGATGGCATGCAATGATTCCACTGAGGCCCTGCAGAGAGGTAGAATCAGATTCATATTTGGGGAGATATTATAAAAAACAATCACAAAATAGGTAAAGGTACTGAAAATGTCACTATGCAAATGCGCCACAGTTACAAAACAAGACATTTAGGCCCCAATTCAATAAAAGGTGCTTAAATTGGGCAGCACCTAGAAAAACGACACCAACCACATGTCAACCACACTTACTGTAGGCACAGTTAACAGAATCACAGCTACAAAGGTTTTAAAGGCCTAAATTTCCAGTGCCTACATTGTTTAGAAAATCACACATAGCGTCATCTAATGACGCCTAGGCACCATGCTGTAGGTGCGATTCCGGCACCTACTTTTTTAAAAATGTGATTTTAGTCTGTTTTAACTGGTGGATTCAAATACCGCACCAATTAAAGTAAATTAATGCAATTAAGTAAGGCACAGGTAAGAGAAATCTAGCTGCCTAACTTTTGGCACCATTTACAGAATATGGCCTTAGAAATCTTCATGCCTGGGAGTCACGTGATGGCTGGTTCCTGAGCAGACGCCTGGGCACAGAGCTCCGCTCTGACTTCTCGATTTAACCCTCTTATTTTTGGTCCATGACCGGTGGTGACTCCTTAGCAGGGGCACCTGAGTAAGCTTGTGCAGGGGAACATCACTGTGGTCGGCGGGGTGGTGATGCCGCCTAAAGTTCCCAGAGCAGCAAAAAGTAGTGTGGCCTAACCGTGCAAGATGGCAGGGACGCAAACAGATGCATCAGCGGATCGTTCCCCCGACGAACTGCTGCAGGTGTCCATGAGACATTTGTCACAATTGCTGGATGACAAACTTGCAAAATTGCATGTCTCGATGGACGAATTGAAGGATGTCCAGGCAGGCCACGCAGCGCAACTCCAGCAGGTGGAAGTACGGCTCAGGAAGATCACGCGGCAGTGGTGGATGACAGGCTAGACTCTTTGGAAACTCAAGTCTGCCAGCTAATGGAGAAGGTTGAGGACCAGGAAAATTGGGCTCACAGAAAGAACCTCAGGCTTATTGGGATCCCAGAGAGTGTTAAAGACCCTGAGCTCCTGACCCTCATGGAGAGGTGGCTGCCAAAGGAGTTAGGCCTGCCTGAGCAAGCAGGCCCTGTGGTGGTGGAGCATATACACCGCGTGGGGCAGCACCGAGAGGGAGATGGCCATGGTAGGCAAAGAGCTGTGCTGGCCCGATTCCATAATTATGCCATAAAGGATCGCCTGCTTGATCTCTTCAAGAAATCTAGGCATCTGGCCTATGAGGGCACCAAGATTTTGATTTTTCAAGATTTCTCTAACAAACTAAACTAAACTAAGCCTTAGGTTTATATACCGCATCTTCTCCACTGAAGTGGAGCTCGACACGGTTTACAGAGTTTAAAAAATATGGGAAGAGAGAAGAGAGAGTTTACAAAGCATAAAAAGGGGATGTAATCAGGAGAAGAGATTATTATATGCTAGAGAAAAGCCAGGTTTTCAGTTGTTTTCGGAATAGTTGGAGGGAGTCCAGGTTCCGCAGCGGGACAGTGAGGTCGTTCCAGAGGCCGGTGATTTTGGAGAGAAGGGATCTACACAGTTTACCTGCGTGGAGGATGCCGTGTAGAGAGGGGAAGGATAGTTTATGTCTGTGGGCAGATCTGGTGGTAGTTGGTGTCGGGGCGAGGAAGGATAGAGGGATTAGGGGCGGAAGGATGCTGTGAATGATCTTGAAATTCAGGCAGGAGCATTTATAATGAATTCTGGAAAGTACTGGGAGCCAGTGAAGATTGGTAAGTAGAGGGGAGACGTGGTCATATTTGCGTTTAGCAAAAATCAGCTTAGCCGCAGTATAACTGAGACACTGATTGGCCAGAGACATCGGTGGCAGAAAGAGAAGAAAGGGCTTGGTCAGTATCTTGGAAGAATTGATGAGGAGATGGAGAAGGTAACAAATTGAGTGTTGGAGGGAAGATTGGAGTTGGAGTGAAGAGACCAAGGCAGTCAGGAGAAGAGTCTGTTTAGACTAACAAGGTTGCAGAACAGCGCAGAACCTTCACGCCTTACTGCTCTCAGCTGGTTGCGAGAGGGATCAAATTTGCCTTCCTCTACCCTGGTGCGCTTGACCCATGAGAATCAGACTCTTACTATGTCTAAAGTGGAGGAGCTGAAACGCTTCATCGCGAGTCTCCCAGCCCCATAGGAATTGCGGGACTCTTATTGCTGCCTGTATGCCTGCTGACTATGGGAGCTACTGCTTTGGAGAGTGCTGGACAATTCTCTTTCTCTCCCTACCTTACCACTTCGCAGGGTCGCATCCCTGCCGGTTACTCCTTTGCCACCTTGGGGGGGACTCACTGGAGGACCCTGACATTTTTTCCTTGCTGCCATGGTTGTTGGAAGCTGCTCCTGCGGTGTTAGGAGAGAGGGCATTTGTGTGACGCTGGTTCCTCTCTGGAGCTATGTTAGACAATTTATGGACCACCTTGGTTTTGGTGTTGTGGGGATCAGTGCACTCTACAGTTTGGATGTTGGTGTCTTCTCATATTCTCTGTATTTTTTTTCTGCTGTTTTTCTTGGCCACTGGTCATGTACTGGACTGGTTTATGGTGTTGTTGTAGAAACTGGGGGTTTGATGGGGGAGGGTGTGTGGGGGGGAGTGTGAGCGTCTTTGTATGATTGACAGTTGAAGACAGTGGTTGATATGGGGCCGTGTATGCGCGTGTGGATTTGGGATGATGGGATGTTGATTGGGGGGTGGGGGAGGTGATGGGGATGGGGGGTTTGTCTGAAGAAACAGGAAGTTTTTCTGGGGAGGGGAGGGAGGGATGCGTCCTGGGTGTCTGCTTAGGCCTGCTTCAATGTGTGAGTGGGCGGCGCGTCGGCTCGGCTGGGAGGCCGCCGCTGCTGCCGCCCCATGTGGGCTGTGGATTTTGGATTCACTTTTGTTATTCCACTTCCCAATGAGTGCTGTTAAGATTGCTAGCTTCAATGTAGATGGGCTGCACTCTCCCATTAAGCGCAGTAAGGTGCTTCAAAATTGTAGGAAATTGCATGTAGATGTTCTGCTCCTTCAAGAAACTCACTTCAGTGTCTCCGAGCATACAAAGCTGTGCAGGGATTGGGTGGGAGAGCTGGTCTTTGCCTCATATAATAGTAGACAGCGGGGCGTTGCTGTGCTTTTCCACAAGAAACATACCTGTACGTTACACAAATTAGTTCAGGATCCTGAGGGTCGCTATGTGATCTGGGCAGGGGTATTTGGGGGAAAAAGTATGCTTTTTGCTCTATTTATGCCCCCAACGTATACTCTCATAGATTTTTTTCTGTTCTTGTGGCTGCTCTTGCCCCTTTTTCAGAGTATCAGCTAGTGCTAGGTGGGGATTTTAATATTATTGCTGACCCTCTCGTAGATTGCAAACCTCCCAAGTCTCAACTGCACAAAGGGAACCATAAAGGGGTTAACTTTGTAACACACCAGCTGAGCCTTGTGGACCTGTGGCGCATGCTCCATCCTGACGAATATGATTTCACTTATCATTCTTCAGTACACAATCTGCACAGTCGTTTAGACCAGTGTTCTTCAACCATCGGTCCATGGACCAGTGCCGGTACACAGAAATTTTCTGCCGGTCCACAGGGCCAGCACATGCATCGGGCCCAAAACAGTGTTCTTCAACTGCTGGTCCACGGTGCGATCGATGCAGCGTTAATTTTGAACCAGCTCCCTCTTCCTAACTGATTCAGTGCACAAAGTCACGGGCAGTGGCTCCTACAGGTATCCTGCGCCTGAACCGGAAGCCTTCTCTCTGATGTTGCAACGTCAGAGGGAAGGCTTCCAGATGAGGCAAGGGATGTGCAAGGTGCAATTATTATTATGGGGGCGGGGTCTATGGTGGACATTGGGTAGAGATGGATGGGGTCTGGCCCACAACCTAGCCCAGTGTTCTTCAACTGCCGGTCCAAGGACTGATGCCGGTCCACAGAATAATTTTTTTATTTCTGCCGGTCCATGGGTGTAAAAAGGTTGAAAAACACTGGTTTAGACTACTTGTTAGTGGCCCAGACCCTTTTGTCTGGAGTTAAGTGAGTGCTGATTGAAGATGGCATACTGTCTGATCACCATTTGGTCTGGATAGAGTTTCTTGACCCGCAGGTGCCACAGAAGTCGCTGTCTGGTTGGTGTATGAATCCCACCCTGTATGAGGACGAAGAATTTCAGGTCTTTTTGGGACAGCAATGGGATTATTTTCTAGCAGAAAACCCCTCTTCTGATGTTTCAGAGGTGGTGTTCTGGGAGGCCAGTAAAGCAGTCTTACGGGGTAAAATTATTGCCTACACTATGCACAAACAGAAGGTCCAGGACCAGACACTGTTGGACTTGGTGCACCAATTGGGGGCTATGCGAGGTAACCTACATAAATCTGGCTCTGCAGCCCTTAGGAGTCAGTATTTGGGGTTGTGACATCAAATCAATGATTTGTTGGCTCAAAGGGCCCTGCGGGATATTCAGATGTATAAGTACCGTATGCATCTCTGGGGTAATAAGGCAGGGAAACTGCTGGCCTCATTGGTTAATCAAAGAGCTCGCAAGCGCCTTATCTCTAAAATATGGGCTCAGGATGGCACTGAGGTGACCACACTGCCGGCTATTCAGCAGAGTTTTGTAACTTTTTACCAGACTTTGTATTGTCGGGGGGACTGTGATACCGGGCAACGGGATACCTTTTACTGGGACTATCATCCCCCCAGTTTGACTCAGGAGCAGCGGGATATGTTAAATGCGCTGGTGCAAGAGGTGGAAATTCAGAGGGCTATCCCTGCGCTGAAATTAGCCAAAGCGCCCAAGCCTGATGGGTTGGGCCCTGAATACTGGGGACTCAAGTGGTGGGTCCCTTTCAGGCTTTGTGTGGGCTTTGTGTGTGTGTGTGTGGGGGGGGAGCTTGCCCCCGCATAAGCTCACTCATGCACATATTGTTATTCTCCCAAAGCCTGGCAGAGTGGAAGATCAGCTGGGGTCCTATCTGCCCATTTCCTTGTTAAACCAAGATATTAAGTTGTTTGCAGCCATTCTGGTTGCGCGTTTAGGTCAGGTTCTGCCTTTATTGGTACATTCAGACCAGGCAGGCTTTGTACCGGGCCAATATTCCTCTGCGAATGTCATGCGTGCGCTCTCGGTGTTACAGAGCCCTGCATTGATGGGGGGGGGGGGGCATCCTGGCCAGGAGAATGCCCTTATTGTTAGTTTGGATACTGAAAAAGCGTTGGACAGAGTCTTATGGGATTACGTCTTTTGGGTCCTGCCTCAGTTAAGCATTATGGGCGGTTTCCTGGCTGGGATCCGCTCTCTATACAAGCAACCTACTGCGCAGATTTTGGTAAATGGTGCACTTACCTCTTCCTTTTCCCTAGCTAGGGGTGCATGGCAGGGCTGCCCGCTTTCTCCTATGTTATTTGTTCTGGCCCTGGAGCCTTTGGCCACAAAAATTCATCAGCAGCAGGCCTTGCGTGGTATACAGATGGGGGCTTCAAGAGTGTAAGTGGAAATGTCCAATCAGAATGGTGCACAAAAAGTGTCTTTCAACTCATCTGATAAATCCAAATGTCTTTATTCATCCGAAATAACTCATTCATCCAAAGTAACTCAATGACTCGACATGATCATGTTTCGGCCACCCGGCCTGCATCAGGAGTCTTAGGAGTCTTTGGGTATCAATTGGATAAATATGCTCTAAAACACAACGATCAAACCGTTGCTCCGAATCTTGTGACGCTACAAACCAACACGACCTTGCAAGGTCATGTTGGTTTGTAGCGTCACAAGATTCGGAGCAACGGTTTGATCGTTGTGTTTTAGAGCATATTTATCCAATTGATACCCAAAGACTCCTAAGACTCCTGATGCAGGCCGGGTGGCCGAAACATGATCATGTCGAGTCATTGAGTTACTTTGGATGAATGAGTTATTCTGGATGAATAAAGACATTTGGATTTATCAGATGAGTTGAAAGACACTTTTTGTGCACCATTCTGATTGGACATTTCCACTTCTGCTCTTGCTTGTTTGATTTTTGTGGATTTGTTTCCCCTGTTTTAGTGTGGCTTCAAGAGTTTAAAATTAATTTGTTTGCTAACGAAAGGAGTCCCTTTGTTGGTGGAGCTTATCCGCCAATTTGGCGCATTTTCAGGTTTGCGGATTAATTTTGATAAATCTGAAGCACTGGTGGTCACCCCGCGGTGTGCCTTGCGGAACGATCCTGCCTTTTCGTTGCAGTGGTCTCGGGGTACGCTTAAGTATTTAGGTGTCTATTTGCATGCGGATCCCCGGGTGGTATATCAGAAAAACATGCTGGACAAATTAGACTCTATTAGAGCTTTATGCCAGCGGTGGATGGACTACCTGATTTCATTTCTTGGTCATATTGCTCTTAATAAGATAGTCCACCTACCCAAATTGCTCTATCCCCTGCAAATGACGCCCCCTTTGGGTTAAACAAGCGGATGTGCAGGTATATAAGAGTATTATCTCCTCTTTCATCTGGCGCTCCCGGCGAGCGAGAAGTTGGTATCATAAGTTGGTTAGAGAGAGTGCTCAGGGTGGAGTAAATCTTCCCGACCTGCGTCTCTATAATGTGGCTGCTTTGCTACGATGGGTGCATGAGGTATACTCTGGCGCGTCTAAGTTTGCTCCGACAGGGTTTTGGCAATTACTGATTGCTCCGGTGTCTGTTTTTAAAGTTTTGTGGAATGCGCAGGGGCTTGTGTCTCTATGCTTCAACCCCTGTGCAGTGCGTGGTGCTGGTGGTGGTCGGTGGGGGGGGGGGGGGCACGACAGGCCCCTCACCCTTTCTGGAGTTTGTGAACAACCCTAAATTCCCCACTGGCTCACACGCCTTCTTTCTGAGAGCTCGTTGGTCCGGCTGTCAGTTTGTGGGTCAGGTTGCTGAGTTGGGCTCAGGGTTGATTACCAGTTTTCAGTCTTGCCGGGACCATTGGAAGTGGAGTGGGGGGGTGGTATTGGCCTATCTCCAGCTTCGTAGCTACTGGTCATCGCTCCGTACGCCAGGTAGGTCTATGCCCACCTTTTCCCCATTGGATCAGGTCTTTCTTTCCGTCTCTCTTGAGTTTAACATGATCTCGGGTTGGTACAAGATAGGGAAGTCCTGGAAGCCTACACGGGTTTTGGACTTGATGGCTGAGGATTGGGGTTCTGAGTTGGGAGAGGCAGTTACTGCTGCTGAGTTGGCCCTGTGCTTTGTGGAATGTGCTGGGGCCTCCCCTAATGTGGGCCTGCATGAGGTCCATCTTAATATCTGTAAGGGATATAACATGGATCTGTGGCCGGATGCTTTCTGTCCTCGCTGCCCGGCTCTCCAGTGTATACTGGTGCATCAGTTCTTAGAATGCTCTTTTGTGGGACCTTTGTGGGTGCAAGTGCTCTGGGTGGTGGAGGGTGTTTTGGGACATACCTTGGAGTGGTCTTATCGGACTATGCTGCTGGGTGTCACGGGTCCCATGGTAGAGGCTGGCCTTAAGGAGCCTTATCGGCGCTTTGTATTGGTAGCTCTGGAGCTTACTAAAAAACTTATCCTTCAACATTGGGTGGGTGAGGTGCACCCTACGGTCCAACAGTGGTCGGCCAGTATGTCCCAAATGGTGACTTGAGACAACGCAAAAAGGGTGCCACTAGTTGGAAGTCGGTGGCTTATTTGGATTGTTGGAGTTCTTTCTAGAGCGGGTCAGAGTCCTGGGACGCAGAGGGAGGGGGTGTTGGGGGGAGGGTGCGGGGGGAGGGGGGTTCTGTATTAGAAATTGGACTTTGCATGGGAGATGCTTCTGTTAGCTCATCTGCCCAGTTGTACTGTTTATTGTTATTGTTGGTTATTGCCTTTTGTTGATTAATGCTTGGCTGTTGTACATCTGTTCTGTGCAATGCTCCTTTAATAAACATATATTAAAAAAAAAAAAAGAAATATTCATGCCTGACTGAAACTTTATTGTAAAGGTGACACTATTGTAGTGTACAAACCAGAGGCCTTAAACCAGTCCTCGGGGCACAATCAACCAGATGGGGTTTCAAGACATCCCTCTTGGATTCAATGGAGATAACCTAAAAACCCCAACTGGCTGGTATGCCCTAAGGAAAGGGTTGAAAACCTATGGCATAACCCTCCAAAAATTGCACCCAATTATAGCAGCTAAATAACAGTTTATTGAATACCAATACCCACACTATCCTAATGTTTAAAAAAGTTATACTTATTTTACATTGACACACCTAAGACTCTGAGATTGATAGATGGGGAAATACATCAAATTGAAATAAATAAGCATACATTTTTTTAAAGCAGTTAAATATTTAGCAAGTAATGTGGAAGGGCATTTTCAATATGACATCTAAGTGAAAAAAAAAATGGCTATGGCAAAATGTCCCAAAAATCTACCTGATAATATATAGAGGAAAAAAGACATCTGTAATGTTCAAATTTGTCCTATATATAAGGGACTGCTGAAAAGATCACAGCCCAACTAAGAAGAGAATGATGTAGACCCAAGAAACTTACAAGTTATTCTATACTTGTCTTGACACTTTTTGTACCATTTCATATCCCTGGAAAGGTAAGTGTTATGCATCAGCCATGAACAAACACCATACTTTGCCAGTCAAATGGAGTGAGTTGGTGGGAAGGCCATCAGGCCCCTTCCCCTGTCCCCTTAGGCCACACATATGCCCAAAAGGCAAGAACATGTCCATATGCTCCCCACCTTCAACAGCATGCAAGGCTGAAATGCTGCAGATCTCTGAGACACCTCCACCTAAGCTCAGGGCTACTACTCCATGCCTGTAGATATATGAATGGTGCCCAAGGTTCATAAATGCTGACCCTGCAAACCTAAGTCCCACCTGCCATGCCTAACTGAACAGCACCATCTCCCTGCCAAAATGCTGATGTCATCAAGAAAGGGCCCCAAGCCATCCACAATCTCCATGCCCACCTAATGCCAGGTCATGCAGTGATTGCACACCCCTTAGCAAGCCCTCAGTCTGGTTGCCCTCAGCTGCCACAGGCTGCTACTGGGTGGGCCTTGGCCCACTCATGGCTATGCCACAAGTATGCAGTAACCCTCAGTAAGTACAGTGTGCCTATATCCACAACAATGTGTTGAAGTCAATCTCAAACCAATGAGATGACATGGAAAAGAAGGGGGGGATTATGAGACAGCACACTTCTGTGAGCAAATTCAAAGTGCCCAGCAAGTCACAGCTACCTAGCACAGTGTAGCAGCTATGGCAGGAAAAGAAACAGCAATCATAATGAGCTGTAGTGGGAATCAGACCTTTTTCTGTGTATAGAGCCCACAGCCCTAGTCACTATCATACACCTCACACATACCTGACAAGGGAGTGTTCAAAGAAGACAGCACAGTAAGCACAAAAGGCATTCAGAGTAGAGAGCTGCATTGGAACAGGGTCTGTGGGAATCCCGCAAATCCTCTAAGTCCACGGTTCTCCTACAAAAGTCCCCTACAGATATGTGGGCATTCCATAGGGATGGACGCAGTTCTTGCAGGATTCCTGCAGAAATGTACCGGTACATAGTGCCAGGCCAGCCTACTTATCGAGCCTTTTGTCGCAGTCAGCACTCGCTGTCTGATATATGTATGGGCCAGCCCAGTAGCAGGTCACCTGATCTACAGGCGTGGGCATGTGATGTGGCAACCTCCCAACACAGTGACATTGAATCTTTTAGACTGCTCCACGTGCATAAAACATAGTGCTGCTTGGAGTCAGACTTTGGAGTACTTACTCAGTCAAACAGATTTTGAATTTTTAGATATCATAATCTGTTTGAGTTTGCAGACTGCAGAGGAAGTGGGGAGAGGCATTTGTTGAATGTTGATTTCATGCAGCCCTATATGGGAAATATTTTAATGACTGCCTCACCCCCCCCCCCCCCTTCTCTCTTCTTCTACCTGCCTTATAAACTTTTCTGCCACTGTCCTGGCCTACTCTGCTGCAGTGAGTCTCTGCTTCATGCTCTCCCTGGCCTCAAAGTCCACATAGTACCTCCCTAAGGTCTGGAATGGTGCCTGGATGGGCTGCGGAGCTGTCTGTTCTCTCTGCTTGCAGCTGCCCTCTACATTGGAAGAACTGCACAGGAAGAGCCTGCAGCAACCTTGGCTGGAGAGAGTAAGGATTAGATCTGGTCTGGTGCAGCGCATTGCTCTACTTTAACAGGTTTATTCAATTGAAAGTAATTTGCTGCATTGGATTTTGCAGGTCTTTTAGCTGAGTGAAAGCATTACATTACATTACATTACATTAGGGATTTCTATTCCGCCTGTGCCTTGCGGTTCTAGGCGGATTACATTATAGAAGATATCTGGGCAGTTCCAGTAGAATTACATTTCAGGATAGGAGTATATTACAGTAACAGTAAAGAGTTATGATACTTCAAGTTCACAGAAGATAATACTTATCACAGAAGTTATTACATATAACAGAAGATAATGCATTTTGCAGAGGTAATACATGGCAACTCGATCGTTTAAATCGGGTGTAATGTAGAAGAGTTACAGTACATTTTAGGTCACAGACAAAGAGATAGTATAGATGGGTGTTTCTGAAGTCGTTGGTTGGGAACTCATTGGGTGGTGGTTAGACTGATGGGAGATATTTTTTGAACAGTAGTATTTTTATTTCTTTGCGGAACTCTTTTATGTCTGTTGTTTTGGTCAGTAATTTTGAGATGTCAGAGTCTATTTTAGCTGCCTGTGTCCCCAGGAGGTTGTCGTAGAGTTTCTTACGACAAGTACCGTTGAGTGGTGGATAGGTGAAAAGGTTCTGTGTTCTCCTTCTTCTTGGTGGGTGGTAGTGATGAAAACGGTTATTTAGGTAACTGGGTGCCGTGCCAGCCATGGGTTACTTTGAAAATGAGACAGTAGAGTTTGAATTGTGTTCTTGCTTTTATTGGTAGCCAGTGAGATTCTAGGTATGCATTGGTAATGTGGTCGTATTTGCTGAGTGAGTATATGAGTCTGAGGGCTGTGTTCTGGATGGTCTGTAGTTTTTTTATTGTGTTGGTCGGGCAAGGTAAGTAGAGGCTGTTGCAATAGTCGACAATACTTAGCACAAGGGATTGGACAATGATCCTGAATTGGTCTTTGTTAAAGAATTTCCTGATTTTTCTTAAATTTCGCATTGTGAAGAATGCTTTTTGGGTGACCTTTTGGATTTGTGTTTGCAACCAAGTGAATACATGTGTTAAAGCAGTGCAATGCCTCAATTTAATGTCATTTTGTCCTGCAGCAGTTTTCAGTAGTTTCAGCTTGTTGATGGTAGGATTTCCTAGACAAAACTTGGTGAGTAGTGACTGAAAGTGAATTTCAAATTCAAGCTATTTCAAATAAGCTTACTTCAGTGCACTGTCACTAAATTTAACTATTTAAAATTCCCATCCTCAGCCCTGCAAAATTTACCCCTCTTTTACTAAGGTGCGCTAATCCATAAACTAAAATGCACGCGTTAGCGTTTAACGTGCGCTAAATCGATTAGCCCATCTTAGTATAAGAAGATCTTAGCCTGTTTGTGAGAACACCACACTGCACTAAATACAAGGCCTGCAGAACAGAATCCTTCAAATGAACATAAATTTGTAGAAGAAATTTTAACATGAAAAACCCTGTAAGGCTAGTGCAAAACCTCCAGATTTTAGGTTGTTATTTTGCAAAGATATTGTGAATTTAAAAAAAATTAGATTTCACTTTAGAGCTGTTGAAATCATTTTCATTGATATTTAAAGAAAAATTGTATTATACAAATTTAACAATAATTATACAGAATAACAAGTATTCTCTGGAATAACTACCCTGCCAGAAGGAGTCAAAGGGGGAAAAACCTATCAACTAGACAGGGGTAGGCAATTCTGGTCCTTGAGAGCCACAGGCAGGTCAGGTTTTCAGGATATCTACAAAAAATATGCATGAGATAGATTTGCATCTCAAGGAGGCAGTGAATGCAAATTCATCTCATATACAGTCAAACCTTGGATAGCAAGTAATGTCGTTTGCGAATGTTTTGCAAGACGAGCAAAACATTTTATTAAATTTTAACTCGATAAACGAGCGTTGTCTTGTAGTACGAGCACATATCATACGTCACGTCATCAGAACCCACAGTTGAAGCGCGCACATCTTATGCTGAGCGCGGCTAAACGTAATAAAAATGTCACACCCAGTTTACCCACAGTTCAAGCAAGCACGACATACACACATATATGCTCAGCGCGGTTGAATGTAATAGAAGTGTCATACCCAATTTACCCATAGCTCAAGCACTCACAGCATACAGTTTGTTATATTTAGTTTTTGGATTGTGAAATGAATCATCTGAGTTTCCATTATTTCCAATGGGGAAATTCGCTTTGATATACAAGTGCTTTGGATTATGAGCATGCTTCCGGAAGAAATTATGCTCGCAAACCAAAGTTTTACTGTATATTCATTGTGGATATCCTGATGCCTGTGGCTTTCGAAGACCAGAATTGCCTACCCCTGAACTAGAATAACTACAAACAGAATATAATGACCAGTAATGGTATAGCTCTGTGTTAAGTCATTACCCTCACTGTTGATAATAATTTAAGGGCTATAAGACAAGTTCTACATCTTTCTGCCACTTTTCTTGGTGGATGTTTGTGCTTGTATTTCCATTAAAACCCAAAAACTAAGGGCTCCTTTTACTAAATGGCAGTATCGTGAGCCGGAGAGTTAAATGCTCCAACGCTCATAGGAATTCTATGAGTGTCGGATCATTGAACTCGCTGCCATTTAGTAAAACCCAGTGTAAATGAAAAAAAAAAAAAAAGTTGAGGTTCATCGTGGATAAGTGTAAAGTGATGCATGTAGGTAACATAAATCTCATGCATGAGTACAGGATGTCCGGGGCGATACTTGGAGAGACCTCCCAGGAAAGAGACTTGGGAGTTATGACCGACAAGTTGATGAAGCCATCTGCGCAATATGTGGCGGCGGGGAATAGAATGCTAGGAATGATAAAGAAGGAGATCACGAACAGATCGGAGAAGGTTATCATGCCGCTGTACTGGGCCATGGTGCGCCCTCTCCTGGAGTACTGCATCCAGCACTGGTCGCCGTACATGAAGAAGGACACGGTACTACTCGAAAGGGTCCAGAGATGAGCGACTAAGATGGTTAAGGGACTGGAGGAGTTGCCATACAGTGAAAGATTAGAGAAATTGGGCCTTTTCTCCCTTGAACAGAGGAGATTGAGAGGGGCATGATTGAAACATTCAAGGTACTGAAAGAGATAGACTTAGTAGATAAGGACAGGTTGTTCACCCTCTCCAAGGTAGGGAGAACGAGAGGGCACTCTCTAAAATTGAAAGGCGATAGATTCCATACGAACGTACGGAAGTTCTTCACCCAGAGAGTGGTAGAAAACTGGAACGCTCTTCCGGAGTCTGTCGTAAGGGAAAACACCCTCCAGGGATTCAAGACAAAGACAAGTTCCTGCTGAACCGGAACGCACTCAGGTAGGGTTAGTCTCAGGACGCTGGTCTTTGACCAGAGGGCCGCCATGTGAGCGAATTCTGGGCACGATGGATCACTGGTCTGACCCAGCAGCGGCAATTCTTATGTTCTTATGTACTTCTAAAAGTTATAGGTATGGACGGGGATGGATAAGATTACTTGCAGTAATGAGCGCCCTGCCTTTTCTGATGTAACTTCTTATTCCCACATACTGTAGATGGGATGCGCAAGAAAGAGAGAGCCTCTGGAGGGAGGCAGCAGTGCTCTGACTTAATTGTTGGCAGTGCCACCAGTGGATGGAAGGTTGGAGGACTGGGGGAATAGAAATAGACTCGAGAGATACCATACAGCAGGGGCGAGGGAGGAAGATGCCTTATCCCCCAGTGGGGAGAAGGGAAACGGAAATTCCTAACTACTAGGGAAGCCAGGAGAAAAGGTGCTAGCTAGGGAGTGGCAAGGAGTGATGAGGAGAGAACAGAGATATTGGATGATGCATAAGGGGGCTAGATGCTGGAGCTAGGGAAGGAGAGAGAGAGAGAAATGCTGGGGCGGTAGAAGGAAACTAGAGATAGCCAGAGGGACAAAGAGAGAGATGCTGGACTGCAGGGAGAAGACAGAGGGACAGATGCTGGCTCTGTGATACAGATGGAGGAGAGAGAGAAGAGAAGGGAAGAAGAAACATAAAAAAATGGAAAGGCTAATCTTGAAAATAATTTATTTGACTGACAGATAAATTAATGCAATTTGAAAAATAAAATACCCAGACAACAAAGGAAGAAAAGAAAAATGTTGTTTAATACTTTTTAATTATTGGGATGTGTCTGCTTTGTGAGATGGACATTTTTTATTTTTATGCTTTGCAGAGTATAGGAGAAAATGCATTTCTAAGAACATAAGAAGTTGCCTCCGCTGAGGCAGACCAGAGGTCCATCCTGCCCAACAGTCCGCTCTCGCGGCGGCCCATCAGGCCTAATTGCCTGAACAGTGTCCCTGACTAATTTTGTAACCACCTCTAATCCTATCCCTATTACCTACCTCTACTCCTATCTGTACCCCTCAATCCCTTTGTCCTCCAGGTACCTGTCCAGACCCTCTTTGAAGCCCTGTAGCGTGCTCCTGCTTATCACATCCTCCGGTAGCGCGTTCCATGTATCCACCACCCTCTGAGTGAAAAATAACTTCCTGGCGTTTGTTCTAAACCTTTCCCCTTTCAATTTCTCTGAGTGCCCCCTTGTACTTGTGGTTCCCCGTAATTTGAAAAATCTGTCCCTGTCTACTCTTTCTATGCCCTTCATGATCTTGAAGGTTTCTATCATGTCTCCGCTTTTCCAGGGAGAAAAGCCCCAGCTTCTTCAGTCTGTCAGTATGAGAGGTCTTCCATACCCTTTATTAGCTTAGTTGCTCTTCTCTGGACTCTCTCAAGTACCACCATGTCCTTCTTGAGGTACGGCGACCAGTACTGGACACAGTACTCCAGGTGCGGGCGCACCATTGCACGATACAGTGGCAGGATGACCTCCTTCGTCCTGGTCATGATACCCTTCTTAATGATGCCCAACATTCTGTTTGCCTTCCTTGAGGCTGTGGCGCACTGCGCCGACGCCTTCAATGATGAGTCTACCATCACTCCCAGGTCTCTTTCAAGGTTACTCACCCCTAGCGGTGATCCCCCCATTTTGTAAGTGAACATCGGGTTCTGTTTCCCTACATGACCTTGCATTTCCCTATGTTGAAGCTCATTTGCCACTTTTTGGCCCACTCTTCCAGCGCTGTCAGATCTTTTTGGAGATTTTTGCAGTCCTCCTTGCTTTCAACCCTGCTGTATAATTTGGTGTCATCCGCAAATTTAATAACCTCACATTTTGTTCCTGCTTCCAGGTCGTTAATAAATATATTGAACAGGAGCGGTCCCAGCACCGACCCCTGCGGAACTCTGTTCGTGACCCATTGCCAGTCTGAGTAATGGCCCTTTATTCCAACCCTCTGTTTCCTGTCCGCCAGCCAATTTTTGATCCATCGGTGGACCTCCCCTTGCACCCCGTGGTTCCATAGCTTCCTTAGCAGTCTTTCATGTGGTACCTTTTCGAAGGCTTTTTGGAAGTCAAGGTAAATGATGTCTATACATTCCCCTTTATCCACCTGGCTGTTTAACCCCTCAAAGAAGTATAATAAGTTAGTGAGGCATGACCTGCCCTTGCAGAAGCTATGCTGGCTCGGCTTTAGCTGCCCAGTGTTTTCGATGTGTTCCCAGATGCAATCTTTAATCAGCGCTTCCATCATCTTTCCCGGGACCGAGGTCAAGCTCACCGGCCTGTAGTTTCCTGGGTCTCCCCTTGAGCCTTTCTTGAAGATGGGCGTGACATTTGCTATTTTCCAGTCTTCCGGAATCTCTCCAGTTTTTAAGGATAGGTTGCATATTTGTTTAAGTGGCTCAGCTATTTAGTTCCTTAGCTCCTTGAGCAACCTTGGGTGAATGCCGTCCGGACCCGACGATTTGTCGCTCTTTAGCCTGTCTATCTGCCTATCTGTCTATCTGCCTGTGTAGCCTGTCTATCTGTTTCTCTTTTATCAGTATTGCACTAGAGAAGGAAGGGTGTGTCCATTTCAGTTTTTGTTTGCTTGGCTTTTGTAGTCCTCTATTTTGTATGAAGTGAAAGTGGGGGTGAGACTGACAGTGATCGGGACCCCTGGGCAGTAAGGCTTAAGGGCCTTTAATCACCTATCAAAGTGATTAAACTAGATAGAGATTTGGGAAAATAGGCCCCATATTGTTGTGGGCTCTCGAGCACTGCCCTATTATTCCAGTGGTCGGTCCGCCACTGGGTGAGGGTCTGTTCATGTTCTGCATGTGTGATGGATGTGAAGGATTCTGGTAGTATAAACTGTCTGTGTAGGAATCTGTAATAATCCAGGAGGCTTTTGGCCAGCCCTGTCTCTTCCCTCTGCCACTTCCCGCCTCCCTCTGTTGTAGGGTTACCATATGGCTCCAGAAAAAAAGAGGACAAATTGAGACATCCGAGTTTTACTTCCATTGTTTTCAATGGAAGTAATGCCCGGATGTCTCAATCTGTCCTCCTTTTTTCTAGCGCCATAAGGCAACCCTACTCTGATGCAATTTCCTCAGAAGGAAGACCGAGGGCTTGCCGAAAGCCTCCTGCTGTGCATACTGTTGCTACCAGACAACAAGATAATGTTTTGAGAGGTATAGGGGAAGGAGGAAGGAGGGAGAGAAGAGAGGGAGCAATGCCAGACTAGGGGCTGGAGTGAGAAGGGGAGAAATGTTGGACCAAGAAAGGAGGGGGAGAAAACTTTGGACCAGGTTAAGCACAGGGGTTGAGTTCAGAGACTAGGGAATTCAGTGCCCTGTATCTCCAGCGCCCTGGGTCCGAGCCTCACCTGGTCCAATAGATGAGCCAGCCCTGGGAGGGAGAGTTAATGGCCAACAGGAGGCAGGAAGGGAAGCCAGAGGAAGAGATATTTGAAAGGGAGGGGAGGGAGGGAAAGATCAAGAGATGCTGGACTATGGAAAAGGGAGGATGAGAAGGAAGAGAGAAAGATTTTGGACCATTTGGGACGCAGAAGGGAAGAGAGATGGGACAGGGAGACGTCAGGCTTTAAGGATGTGGGTGAAGGAGAAGGAGAGAGAGGGAAGTGATGATGGGCTCTAAGAGTGAAGCAAGAAATAGGGAAGGGAGATACTAGAAATGGTGAAACTATGTGGGAAAGGCTCTGAGAGTTTATCAAACAGATGAGAGAAAGGAAACTAGTGAGTAAAGAAGGTAGAAATTTGGTAATGGGGAATAGATAAAAGATATATGGGACTAGGGGCTGGGGAGGGAGGGAGACGAGCTAGGGGATGAAAGAATGAGATAGAAAGTTGATAGGTAAGTGAAAAGTAAAAAAGGAGTAGGATGAAATTTAAGTGGACAAAGACAGAAAACAAAAAAAGGAAGAAAATAGCTAAAAGGAAAAGGCAAATATGTGCAAGACAGATATAGTGAGAGAGTGGAATAGGACAAGAGGAGAGAGGAGAAATGCCAAACTGATAGCAGTTACTAGAAACAGAATTAGAAGAAGATAGACAGGGAAGCAGACCAATATAATAGAAAAAGAAACTGTGTAGAAAACAAAGGGCTCCTTTTACAAGCTGCGGTAGAGGTTTCTACCACGGGCTGGCAAGGTAAATGCTCTAATGCTCATAAGAATTCTATGAGCGTCTGAGCATTTACCTTGGTGGCCCGGGGTAGAAACCTGTACTGCACCTTTGTAAAAATCAGTGAAGGGTAGAAACAAGTATTTTATTTTGAATTTATTAACTGGAATATGTTAGCTTTAGGAAATATGCATTGGACAATATTCAGTACAAACTGTAATGCATTTATGGTTTTATTTCTTCAGTGTTGCAGTACATGCCAAATTTAACTTCTTTGGGTTTCTAGTTCAATTTTAGTCTTCAAATTTCAAATTCTATTTGGTGAACCTTGTTCTATATTTAGTGAGAGTCTGTGTTTTGCATATGACTGATGTGTAGTATTCTGTTTGTATAAAGTGTCTGGGTTGAGATCTATACCAGTCCCACTTGTTCTGTTTTACCTAAGGTGACCATACGTCCTGTTTTGAACGAGACCATCCCGTTTTCAGACCTCCTGTCCCATTGTCCCCACACACAGCTTCAGGACGCCGAAATGTCCTGTTTTCAGGGACAGCGTCCGGAAGCTGTGCTCAGGGACAACGGGACAGGCAATCACTTCCTGTCCCTACCTGCTGCGCAAAAAATAAAAGCTCCCTCTTTCCTTTCCCCCAGTCCGCTGCTATCTTACCGCCTGCTGCTACTGCTAATGCCAAAACGAAGTCTTCTTTCCGACGTTTCCGGGGTTGGTGAGGAGTGAGAGAATGACAGTGAGAAGGGGAGAGATGATGGATGTGGGGAAGTGAGAAAGGGGAGAGTTACTGAAAGACTAGAAAATGAGAGGTTGTAGGAGAGAGAAATGGCAATGGGGGACTGGGGTGAGGAAAAGAGATGAAAAACTGGATAGTGCCGAGGTGGTCAGGGGAAATATTCAGTGGCACTATTCACTTACCGCATATACTGGAAAATAAACCAAGATTTTTGGGCCAAATAAATGGCCCAAAAATGGGGGTCTTAGTATATATTCAGGTCAATGCTGACCTGGACACCTCCTGAACCTGTTATAGGCCTCTGCTAGGCCTGCCTTGAAACCTGGTGGTCCAGTGGTGGCTGGGATAGGAGGGATCTCTCCCTCCTGAATTTTTACCTCCCTCCTGCACCTTTAGTATCCCTGGTGGTCCAGCAGGGAATCGTGGCAGGAGTGACCTTCCTTCACTTCTGCCTGTACAGAGCCACTAGCTACCGTGAGAGCTCATTAGATAGTCAATTAGATAGCGGCTCTGCACAGGCAGGAGTGAAGGAAGGTCGCTCCTACTGTGATTCACTGCTGGTCCACCAGGGATACTAAAGGTATGTGGGGGAGGCGGTAGGGAGGTAAAAATTCTTAGAATTGGCTGGGCAGGAGGCAGTAGAGATCCATCCTATCCCAGCCACCATTGGAGCATCAAGTCTCACTGTAGGCCCAGTGGGGGTCTGCAAGTCACCGGGAGGGGGGACAGGGTACAGAACCTGGTAGGGAGGGAGTGGGGCTGGGTTCAGAAACTGGCAGGGAAGTGAATGAGTGAGGGGGCTGGATACAGAGCCTGGCAGGTCAGCGAGGAAAGGGGAACAAGGTACAGAGCCTAGAAGGACAGGGCAAGTCAAGGCACTGCACTTGAATATTAACCCCCCCAGTTTATATTTGAGTCAACATTTTTTCCTCCTTTTGAGGGGAGGGAAGGTTACTTCGGTTTATATTCAGATCAGTTTATTTTTGAGTATATATATGGTAGGCCTTGATTCTATAAAGTCCACCTAACTTAATTGAGCAATAGTCTTAATTGGCGCTGATATTGGCCCTCAACTCCTCACAATCAACTTTAATTGGACTCAACATAACATCGTATTTCTATACCGCATAACTATAAGTTCAATCCGGTTTACAAAAATTACATAATCTACAAAAAAGGGCCTTAGATAACTACTCGGACAAGTACTTAAGGAAATGATAAGACTTCAATTGTTTCCTAAAGTGTTCATAAGAGTGAGAAGTAAGTAACAGTGAATGAAAGTCTATGTCATGAAAAGCTGCTTGAAATGAAAGCAGATGATCATGGTATTTCTTGCCTTTGCAGCCTTTAACAGAGAGAAATACAAACAGAGCAAGTGATTTTTTTTTTTTTTTTAATTAATCTTTATTCATTTTTAAATCTTAAGTGTGACAACAAATCATAACATTTTAACTTAAATACAACACTTAATATCCTTCAATAATCCATTTTAAAACTTATCTCCCCCTCCCCATTCCATAACAATTTTTAACAACACATAAAAGCCTATAATAGAATCATTCTAGACATTCCTTATTATTATATAAAGATTAAAAATCCCCCCTCCCCCCTCCCCCATCCATGAATATACACAATTAAAGGGAAAATGTTTACTCAATATAATTTGTTACACATTACAGTAATTTGTTAAAGGCTCCCAAACATCTTGAAATTTTTTTAAATACCCTTGCTGTGTAGCTATTACCCTTTCCATTTTATATATATGACACAAAGAATTCCACCAGAAGTTATAATTCAATCTATTCCAATTCTTCAAATTGCTTGTAATCTGTTGTATGGCAACCCTGGTCATAATAAGTATAAGCTTATTTTTGTTTGAAGATATTTGACTCTTAGCTCTCATTGACATGCCAAATGATATAGTATCATACGATAATGCCACCGGATTTTCTAATAAACAATTTATTTGGCCCCCATATTGATTTCCAAAAAGCCAAAATGAATGGACAATAGAATAATAAATGATCTAAAGTCCCTGCTTCGAGATGACAGTGCCAAAATCTATTAGACATAGAGCTAACCAACTTTTGTAACTGAACTGGGGTCCATAAAGCTCTATGTAATAGAAAAAAACAAGTTTGTCTCATAGATGCAGACACTATACATCTCATCCTCCAAGTCCAAATTTGTGGCCATTGAGACGCAGTAATTTGATGCTTAATCTCAATGCTCCAAATATCCCTAAGACCAGTTTTTGGTTTCTTTTTTATAAATCCAGCTATCAATGTATACCACTGAGCGGCCTGGTGTCCCAGGAAGTCCACCTGAAAGCACAAGAATTCCAGACTATACTAATTATTGAGATTTTTCCATTCAGGGAACCCTACCTGAATGGCCTGCTTCAATTGCAACCACCTAAAACTTTGTGATTTATTAAGGCCAAATTTATGTTGCAACTGTGAAAAATCAAGCAGCTTTCCATTAGAAATAACATCATCTAAAATACGTATACCTGTAATCATCCAATACTTCCAAATGACCTTAAATCCACCAATTTGAATCTTGGAGTTCAGCCATATTGTCTGATTCGTTGATTTGTGTATTGGAATAGGTATTAAATTACTCGCATATCTTAAAGTTTTCCATGTATCCACTAATATTCTGTTTTCTTTATATAACCTAGGCATTTTGATACTAAGAACGTGGCATAATCGCAGAGGAAACATGAGTTGCCATTCCAACGTCAACCAATCTGGGAACTTTTCCATGAGCTCTGGGAGGACCCAATACATACCCTGACGCATAATATAGGATTGATGATACCTATAAAAATTGGGAAAATTTACCCTACCCTCTAATTGGTTTTTGTAAAGATACTAAAGCAATTCTAGGAATTTTACCCAGCCAAATAAATTTCGTAAGAATACTATTTAATTTTTTATAAAAGGACCCCTGAAAAAAACTGGCAACATACCCATTTGATAACAAACCACAGGCAAAATCATCATTTTAATAGTTTGGACTCTCCCCACCAAGACACATGTAATGGGTTCCATTACTCCATTACTCTGCTCACACATTTCTGTTACCTTCTGTAATAAAAATTTTTCATTTACTTTCATTGTTTCTTCCACTGTGTTAATCCAAATACCTAAATATTTTATTCCATCATCTTTCCAGAAAAAGGGGTATGAATCAAATAGACCTTTAGTACAATGCACATTAAGTGGAAGAACTTCCGATTTACTCCAGTTTATCTTATAGCCTGAAACTTTCCCAAATTTCTCTATCAATTCAAGCAAGCATGGAATGGTTACTTCTGGATACCTCAAATGAAGCAGTATATCATCTGCATAAGCAGAGACCTTATATTCCTGATTAGAATAAGGAATACCCTGTATCTATTTCACCTGTTGACTAGCTAATAATAAGGGTTCTAATACAATGTCAAATAGCAAAGGAGACGAGGGACAACCCTGTCTAGCCCCCTCTCTGCAAACTGAATAGCTCAGATAAATTATTATTAATGTACAATCTAGCACAGGGGAACTATACAAAGTTTGGATCATTTGTATAAATCCTGAACCTATACCAAACCAATCCATTGCTTGATACATGAAGGCCCATTCCACCTGATTAAAGGCCTTCTCTGTATCCAAGGATACAGAAAAGGCCGGATCTTTCATGGCTTTTGTTAAATTCAACATATGAAAAGCCAACCTGGTGTTAGAAGAATGTCTCTGAGCAACAAACCCTGATTGGTGCATACCAATCATAAAAGGGAGAGCCTTAGCCAAGCGTAAAGCCAATGTCTTAGCTAAAAGTTTTCCATCTATATTGATTAAAGAAATAGGCCTTTAATTTGAAACCAATGTGGGATCTTTATTTGGCTTCAGCAAAACTATAGTTAAAGATTCTGCCATAGTACCTATAATGCAACCTTTATTAAGTTGAGCCCGATACAAATTTAACAGATATGGTAATAGGGTATTTTGAAATGATTTATAAAACTCTACCGTGAAACCATCACCACCTAGAGTGGATCCAACTCTAAGGGACTTCAGCGCTGTTTGCAATTCTTGTAGTGATATAGGCTCTTCTAGACTTCCTTTTATATGTTAAGGAATTTTTGGTCCCTTAATTAATTTTAAAAATTCTAAACCATCTTTTTCCTTGTCTAAATAAGGCTCGGAAGAATATAGAGCTTTGTAAAAGTTTAGGAATTGATCTAAAATAGGTCCAACCTGAGAATAAGTATCACCTTTTTCATCTTTAATTGCAATAATTTTTGTCTTTCTTTTCTTTGCTTTGAGATAATTTGCCAATAATCTTCCTGCCTTATTTGAATTTCCATAAAACAGTCTGCTGAGAAAACAAATCTTTCCTTACCAATTGTGAAGAAATATCATTATATTTACATTTTGCTTTTAAAAGAGCCTGTAAAGTAGATTGTTCCCATTTATCAACCAATCTTGACTCCAAAACCTTAATTTCTTGTTCCAAATTAGAAAATTGTCTTTTAATCTGTTTCCTAACAAATGCTGAATATGAAATAATTTGTCCTCTCATGGTTGCATTAAAAGCATAATATTTTATGAATATACGTTGTAGATAGTTAAAGCAGGGGTTCATTCACACCAAAAATAACAGAAACAGGACAGTTGACAAAATAATAAATAAATAAATAAACGGAGAAAAATAAACCTCAATTGTGGGTCGCCGGGACTACACAAGTACCCTAAGCTCACCACCTCATCACGGGTTTATAAAAAAACTCCGTACAATTATAAATTCCTTTCATACTTCAGTATCTCTTTAGAAGAATAGTTTTCAAAAACATTCTCAAAGAATTTGAATTTCAACGTCCTAAAATTTTCTATAATGAAGTGAAATAGCCCCAAACTAACTATGTTTGTGGCAATCAGCTACAGCTGTGAATAACCTCTCAACAGGATCTAGTAGCGTGGTTATAAAACCTGCATAGTAACGTGTATAAGAGAGTCAAACACTCATCTGAAGAAACATCTTCATCCCGATAGAAAAGATCTTCTATTTCGCCTGCAAGCAGGCTACTTCAGGGGATTCGAATCCCCTGAAGTAGCCTGCTTGCAGGCGAAATAGAAGATCTTTTCTATCGGGACGAAGATGTTTCTTCAGATGAGTGTTTGACTCTCTTATACACGTTACTATGCAGGTTTTATAACCACGCTACTAGATCCTGTTGAGAGGTTATTCACAGCTGTAGCTGATTGCCACAAACATAGTTAGTTTGGGGCTATTTCACTTCATTATAGAAAATTTTAGGACGTTGAAATTCAAATTCTTTGAGAATGTTTTTGAAAACTATTCTTCTAAAGAGATACTGAAGTATGAAAGGAATTTATAATTGTACTGAGTTTTTTTATAAACCCGTGATGAGGTGGTGAGCTTAGGGTACTTGTGTAGTCCCGGCGACCCACAATTGAGGTTTATTTTTCTCCGTTTATTTATTTATTTATTATTTTGTCAACTGTCCTGTTTCTGTTATTTTTGGTGTGAATGAACCCCTGCTTTAACTATCTACAACGTATATTCATAAAATATTGTTCTTCACGGAATACGATTGTACCTTTACTATATTTGGTTGCATTAAAAGCATCCCATAAGGTTTCCATGGAGCATATCTTCTGAAGCATTAATTTGGAAAAACTCATTCATTTTTAACTGAAATTCTTCAAGAAAGTTTGAAACTTCAGTCTGCAATCCACCCCCACCCCACTCCCATGATTAGATAAAATGATTGGATCTATGGAGGCTTGCGTTACCTGTTGAACTAATTGATTTGAAATGAAAATATAATCTATTCTTGAAAAGGATTTGTGAAAATGGGAGCAAAAAGAAAATTCCCGCTCATCAAAATGAAGTATTCGCCATATCTTTCAAATCACGACTGTGCAAAATTATCTAATCCTAATGATTTTATAATTTTACTAGGTTTTTTATCCATCAATGGATCCATAACAGCATTAAAATCCCCCACCACTACTAAATTAGCAGCAGCCAGTGGTAGTTTCAATTGTTGCAAAGTTTAAAAAAATTAACTTTGATTCGAATTAGGGGCATATACATTAAAAAGCGCCAGCATATAATTTCCCATGCTCATATCCACATGTAATCATCTTTCCAAAGGATCTGCAGCACTCAGTTTAAACATAGCTGTACATTTCTTAGTCACCAGAATAGCTACACCAGCTTTCTTTCCCACAGCAGGAGCGAAAAAACAATGTTTTACCCAACCCCCTTCTAGTTTCTTGGATTCTATGGCCGACAAATGAGTCTCTTGGATATAATATATCTGCATTCTGTTGTTTTAAAAAAGAAAGGTTTTTTTTCCTTTTAACTGGATGATTGAGGCCATTAACATTTAATTAACATTTACACTCCATTATGAAATTTTCCTCCAGGACACATCAGATTTTTCAATTTATTATGATTTTCTGTAAATGCTTATTTTCCCCCAATTTAAAGTCTGGAATATAATGCATAACCTCCCCAGACCATCCCTTCCCTTCCCTTGATCCCTTGATCAATATATGTCCAAGACCCCGAAATGTGATTTTCTAATATTCTTGTGGAATGTAATTGAAAATCTGTCAGCTAAATAAAGTGGGGCTTGGCCATAGATGACTTTGTAACATATGCAACCCAGTTTAAAGATAATGAATGCCTCCACAGGGAGTCAGTGCAACTCACAATAGAAAGAAGTTACACGATCATATTTCTTTAGACCATAAATCAGTCTTACTGTAGTATTCTGGATCAATTGTAATCTGGTAATATTTTGCTTAGTCGTAGTTAAATAAGCACTATTACAATAGTCCAGAAGACTCAGTACTAATGATTGAACCATAAGTCTGAATGCAGAAATTTCAAAGTACAATTTAATGCTACGGAGCTTTCATAATGTGTAGTATCCCTTTTGGACTATGGTGTCTCTGATTTTTCATAGTTAGATTTTGATCAAGAACAACTCCCAATATTTTTATAGAAGAACAAATCGTGTATTGAATTGTGTTTAACACAATAGATGATTCGTAGAGGTTCTTTTGGAAGGAAGCAAGAAAATATTTGGTCTTTTCAATTTAAGTTTAAATTCTGACATCCAAGAGTCCATCAGATTCAAGACAAGTTCAGTGGTATGAGTGATTTGAACCAGAGTCGTATTGTAAAGAATAATGATTGTAATATCATCAGCATAGCTGAATAATTTTATTCCTAAATTGTTCAGTTTGAAACCCAAAGAGGAAAGGTACACATTGAACAGTGTAGGCGAGAGTGATAAACCCTGAGGGACTCCACAAGGGTTCTTCAAAATGGTAGAGAGAGTGTTTTTGAATCTAACCTGGTATAAATAAGATTCTAAAAATCCCCATGGCATCCAGACTTTCCAGCAATTTTATATGGGCAACGAGATCCAAAGCATTACTCAAATCTAACTGAAGGACAAGCGCATTGCTGCCTTTACTCAATAAGCTATTTAAATAATCCAACAGAGTGGCTAGTACAGTTTCTGAAAGTTAGGTGCCTAACTCAAAAACCTTGATGCTATAAGAAATAGATACCTATCCTAAAGTGCCTAGACTAAAAGTGGACATGGTAGGGCAGATCATAGGTGTGTTTTTGAGTTAAATGCCTCTTTGTAAATTAGGTTCCATTAGGCTCCGTTATCGGCATCTGTCTTTAGGCAAACTGTATCCTAGGAATAAGCAATGGATTTGCAAGCAAGGTTTTTTTGAGAATGTCTCACTTTTTTAGATTCGCTATCAAAATGGCTATGTTAGCAGACCGTCGCTTTTTAAGGCAGGTTTTTGAGAATCCTGTCCTTAATGCCTCTGAAAATCCCTCTCATCAGCACTTGTTAGCAACACTTGGTAACTGGATAAGTGCCTATTATCATCCCTATTATAGCTAATTATATTATAATGCTATAAACTATGTTGTGGTTCTTTCTTTTTTTTTTTTGCTCCTTGCTTGAGAGTATAGGATGAAGTTAAGAGGTGATAGGTTCCGGAATAATCTAAGGAAATAGTTTTTTACAGAAAGGGTGGTAGATGCATAGAACAGTCTCCCGGAAGATGTGGTGGACACAGAGACTGTATCTGAATTCAAGAGGGCCTGTGATAGGCATGTGGGATCTCAAAGAAAGAGATAATAGTTAATGTGGATAGGTCGGGGGTCGGCAACCTGCGGCTCCAGAGCCGCATGCGGCTCTTTTCCACCTTTGCTGCAGCTCCGGTAGTGTGTCACGCAGGCATGCAGCTTACAAGTCCGGCGTCGCGGCGGGAAATAGCCATGCTGAGCAGTGAGCTCAGCACATACACAGATGAAAGCCTTGCTTGCTGATTTGTCCGGCGGCCCCGCCCCGCCGAGCCGCCGGACCAATCAGCAAGCAAGGCTTTCATCTGTGTAGTGCTGAGCTCACTGCTCAGCATGGCTATTTCCCGCCGCGACGCTGGACTTGTAAGGTGCACGCCTGAAAAAGAAATCATCCTGGCCGGGGTCGGTGTCATGCTCCGGAGATCTACAGCCTTCCTATCTCCCTCTCCCTTCTACCTGCTTCCGGCCACATCCCCTGCTCCGCGGCTCTCTTCGGCAACTCAGCAGCAGCGATCGACACAAGCTTCTGACGTCGGGGCCTACCCTCTGCGAGTCCCGCTTGTTTCAACTTCCTTTTTCCACAAAGGCGGGACTCGTAGAGGGAAGGCCTCGATGTCGGCAGCTTGTCTTGATCACTGCTGCTGACGAGTTGCTGAAGAGAGCCGCGGAGCAGGGGGGTGTTGCCAGGTGCAGGTAGAAGGGAGAGGGCCAGATGCAGGACTCGTGGGTGAGGGAGCAGAAGAGAGAGAGAAAGAGAGAGGGGAGGGAAACAAAAGGAAATATTTCATACTGGGCTGGGCCGGAGTGGAGGGAGGGTGGAAAGATTCTAGCTACAGGGTGCAGTAACAAAGGAAAAGGGGGGAAAGCTGAAAATGGAGATAGTGACACAAAGAAGAGAAAGGGTAAGCAGGACCTACTGAATAAGGATAGAGATACAGAGGGGACATGAAGAGGAGGTGAAATAGAGACATAGAAGTAATGCTGAAAAAGTGTGTGGGGGGAGATAAAGACATTGAAAGGGCAAATGGTGAACATGGCGTAAAGATAAGGACAGAGACAAATGAAGATTCTGAAAAAGTGGTGAGATAGGGATATAGGTGAGATGGACACAAAGAAGGGTGATGCTGGAAAATAGGTGGAATGGTAATTCTGACAGACACAGAAGGGAAATGCTGGATCAAGGAGAGATGGGGCTCAGGCTGGATGGAATGAGGAGAAATGCCTTGTTGGCCCGGAACTTCCTCTCCTACGTCAGAATTGACGTCAGGGAGCGGAATGCTGGTCAGCGCAACACTTCTGCAGGGAAAGCTTGGGACGGCAGTGGCTTGGGGGCTGTTCCCCGATTGCGGTGGCAGCAAACCGAGTGGCTTGGGGGACGGCACGGAGACAGAAAGAAGGGGGAACAGGGAGACAGAAAGAAAAAGTTGGGGGAGAGAATGAGGTCTGGAGGAGAGGAAACATACAGGAGGCTGAAAGAAAGGAAGAAAGATTGGATGCACAGTCAGAAGAAGAAAGTGCGACCAGAGACTCATGAAATCACCAAATAGCAAAGGTAGGAAAAATGATTTTATTTTCAATTTAGTGATCCTGTATATAGCATTAAGATAAGAAACAATATATGCAGTGTTAGATTTGTTTTATAATGGTTTTGCGGCTCCAAGTTTTTTTTTCTTTTCGAAAACGGGTCCAAGTGGCTCTTTATGTCTTAAAGGTTGCAGACCCCTGGGATAGGTAGACTAGATGGGCCATTTGGCCTTTATTTGCCATCATGTTTCTATGTTGTGTGTTTGCAAAAAAACAGGTTAAATATGTGCAGGTGGTTTTTTGAGTTTGGTTATTAAGATCTATTGTTTTGCTTTGACTGCAGCTGCTGTCTACTACCCCCTTAGGAAACTGATGGCCTAGGTAGCTAGCTAAACTTTCCTAACAATTGAGGGCAGCCCTGCCCCTAGGGAGGGGGTGCCTTCTCATTTTTTTGTCTCAGGCTGCAGATTGCCTTGTGCCACTCCTGCCTATGGGCTCCTATTTTAGACACCTAATTATAGAATTGTCTCTGTGGCTACATTTTTTTCTTAGGCAGTTTTCAAAGAGAAAATATACTTTCACGTTGAAACTTGGTGTAAAATTTTGAATAAAAGTACCTGCAGCCTTTGCAACAAAAATTGCTTTCATATACCTTAGCTAAAAGCTGAGGGTGTGTGGACATATAGAAGTGTACAACAAAGATCAGCATCCTTGTAGTCTTAGAGGTCACACTGCAATTTGGGCTGTTGCTGGGTAGGGGGAGGGAGCAGAGGAACTTTCACCCCCCCAAAATAATGCTTTCAAAAAATATTTTGTGTATACAGAAAATATGCAGATATCATATCTTCCAGGAAGTACAGTACTTCATATAGTTTAAGAGTTCTAAAACAAACATGAATGTGTTAATATGGTTTTACAATGAACCTTATCCTCTAGGACATTTCTCCCTAGTGCTTATATAAAGCTGACTTGCAGACTAAGAATAGACACACAGATTATTGCAATAATCTGTGGTTAATGGGGAGGTAATTTTTCTTAAGGCTTCTCATCTGTTTCTCTAGTTACAGTAAACAAAGGTCATTACTGAGCTGGGAAAAACAAATCAATGTGTATAGTCTGTAACTAACACCTACCTGCCAAATTCAAAATAGCCAAGTGGAACTTTTGCCCTTTCCTGCTCTACAATGCCTATTTTTGCCATGTTTATTTGACCTTTACTACTGAAATCCTTGCACCATTATCCTCTTAATTTATCTTCTGTATTAATGTCTTGACATCTCCACCTCTCTAGCCCCTCCTTGGGCCTCCATTTGGCAAAATGCACTAGAGATTCAGGTTTTCTCAAAAAGCAATTTCTATTAAGGGAGGAAGCTATCAATGTTAGGATGGGCTATTTTACCGCAAATTGGGTAATTTTAGCATAGGGTCCTATTTTATAAATGAGACCCTGTGTTTAAAATAGCCTGACAGTGATTTGTGGTAAAATAATAAAAGATTAGGTTCTTACTTGGATAATCTTTCTGTTAATCCTCTCAGGAGTCCATACGTATGGTGATCAATCCATTCCCGCGACCTGGACTTGCAGAAGTGTGAATACTTACAGTTTTGAGCATCTCCCATGTGGAGGTAGACCCCAGTGTCCCCTTTCAGTTACTGCAATTAGAGAAAATGACGTGGGGAAAAAAATTAACCCTGCCCCATCCCTGTAGACCTTCTTTCCATCCCCCCGGACTCTGTCCCTGTCCCCACCCCATTCCCACAGATTCTGTCCCCGTCCCTGCGGACTCTGTCTGATACCATCCACACAAGTCTTAAATAGCTATTTTATATTTAAATAATTTTATTAAAGTATAAAAAGGAACAATATGCTGTACAACTGTCATTTTATAAATCACAAATACAGAAAAAGGATCAACAAAACTCATCTCCCCTCACAATCTCCCCTCCACTATCACCTCCACTGAATGCTACATAGAAAATTCATCCTAACAGAATACCTTGGTCACACACACAAATATATAATTACTGACCCAAAATGATAAACATACATTAAACCAAAATACCAAGAAGCCATACCTTCCATATAGTACAACACCAAAGAAAAAAAAAGATTAATTTCCTCCCATACTGTGCAAAATATAAAGACCACACATGCCAGGGATGGTGTTACATAGTAACATAGTAAATGATGGCAGATAAAGACCCAAATGATCCATCCAGCCTGCCCAAGCGTACACCCTCTGCAATTTAAAGATTTAATTTAAATTGTTCTTTTCCTTAGATATTTCTGGGCCAGAAACCCAGAGCTGTGCCCGGTACTGTGCATAGGTTCCATCTACTGGAGCCTCCATCAAAGCTCACTCCAGCTCATTTAAACCATCCCAGCCCATCCTCAACTGAATGGCCATATACAGGACACAGACCATGCAAGTCTGCCTAGTACTGGCCTTAGTTCTTCAATATATACCATTATTTTCTGATCAGAGATCTGAAGGGATACTTTTCATGTGCCTTGCAGTATTTTTTCAACTGTGTTTGAAGTTGTAAATCCAGACTGTTTGCCTTCTCTTGCTGATATATTACAAAGCCATTGTATGTTTGGAAAGATATGTTCTTAACTTGTTGTGAAGTGAATTCAATTGTTTTTATAAGCCGTATTTGCAAACAGCTTTAGATTAGGGGCTCTGCTGGTCAAGGCTTTTCTGACCTTTTGGACTCCAGTCTTGAGATAGAAAAAATGCTGATGTGTTTTAAAGTTTCATGTGACCTGTGTCCACATATGGTTTGTGTTTACGTCACATGCTGACAACACTGATTCATATAGAATGATATAAAAGAGAGAGAGCTCACAATAAAATTGGACATGTTTGAAAGATGGTTTCTGGTCTTTAAGATGTGTCCCCGGGTACCTGGCTTCCAAATGACAGATACAGAGAAAGTATGGGGCAGGAATTGGGACCTAACCCTTTTCAAGATCCATGCTTTTTTGAACTCTGTCACCATTTTCCTCTCCATCAACTCCCTCAGGAGCACATTCCAGGCATCAACTACTGCTTCCATCATACATTCTTTGATGATATTACCATCAATTAATAGTTTTCCTCTTTTAGCCAACACATAAGCAACCTTGTAGCTTACCAAAGTTTGCTTTCATCAATAAGTCTTGCTAAGAATGCAGACAATGACATTATGATTCAAATTTATCTGAACGCTCCTTTCTTTAAATTGCAAAAACGTTGAAGCATGTTATGTTTCATGGCGGCGGCATATATTGTATTCTTTCAACATAGCAACAGTGTCTTTTCAAATGAGATATACAGCTTAATCCTTTGACTTCGATTGTATGAAGTATTTTACACCCCATTCTTGTACTGCAAGGTAATGGTGGAATAGAAATCTCTAATGTAATGTAATTAAACACATGAAATTCATGATCAACTTTTCTTTTTTTTCCCCATCCATGTTAAAACTGTAAAAGAGAATAAATGTATAAATAATTATTAAATTCATGAGAACTCCGTACAAGCAAATATGTGAATAAGTGAACACACACCTTTAAATATGAATTTATGCAATTACAAATTGAGTATTACACTGCACCACTGCCAGTATTCTTATGGACTGTAACGACTAGTAACGAACTTCCAGATTCAATTTAAAGATTAGTCACAGCACCAGAGCTATCTTCAATGCTGCAAAATGATACTGTTGATCAAGGCCAAACAAGTACGAAGAAATACTGCAAAGTATACAATTACAATTCAGTAAAGTTGTGAATAATATTAACATAATATGGAATATCAATATATTTTGAACAGAATTTTAATTAATGCATTTAAAATCTATCAACATCCCGTGAGGTGTTTTGTGTTTTGTTTTGTTTTTTTTGCAGATTCTCATTGGAAAATTAGTCCAATTGGTGGATTTCCATACAATTCTTCCACGGGCCGATTAGCACAGTTACTTACTATTATCCAGAGGCAGCAGGCAGATATTCTTACATGTGGGTGATGCCATCCACAGAGCCCTAGTACGGATACTTTAAAAGTGTATTGTCACTTTAAGAAATTTAGAAAGTTTGCGATAGCCCGCACCGCGCAAGCATGAGTGCCTTCCTGCCCAAAGTAGGCATATGGCTCCTCAGTTAAGATAGCCAGCTAAGAATCCAACTAGGGGAGGTGGGTGGACTGTGAGAATATCTGTCTGCTATCCCTGGATAACACCTGTTATAGTAAGTAACTGTGTTTTATCTCAGGACAAGCAGGCAGCATATTCTCATATGTGGGTGACCTCCAAGCTAACCAGAATGGGATGGTGGGAGTGTTGGCCTTTTAGGAAAATAAATTTTGTAATACTGACTGGCTGAAGTGCCCATCCCGTCTGAAAAAGATTCCAGACAATAATATGAGGTGAATGTATGAACTGAGGACCAAGTAGCAGCTTTGCAGGTTTCATCAATAGGAGTAAAATGGAGAAAAGCTACTGAAGCTGCCATAGCTCTAACTTTATGGGCTGTGACCCGACTCTCCAGTTGCAGCCCAGTCTGAGCATAACAGAACAATATGCAAGCAGCCAAACAGTTGGAAATTGTTCTCTTGGAAACAGGATGCTCCAACTTGTTAGGATCAAAGGAGATGAAAAGTTGAGGAGATGTCCTATGCGTCTTTGTTCTGCCGAGATAATAGGCCAAAGCCTGTCTGCAATCCAGAGTGTGAAGAGCTGTTTCTCCTGGATGAGAATGAGGCTTAGGGAAAAAACACTGGAAGTAAAATCAATTGATTGAGATGAAATTCAGTGACAACTTTTGGTAAGAACTTTGGCTGGGTTCTAAGTACAACTTTGTCATGGTGGAAGACTGTAAAAGGTGGCTCCTCCACTAGTGCTTGAAGCTCACTCACTCTTCCGGCAGAAGTGAGAGAGATGAGAAAAACAACTTTCCATGTAATGTACTTGAGATGAGCCATAGACATTGGTTCAAATGGAGGCTTCATCAACTTAGCAAGAACCACATTGAGATCCCATACCACTGGAGGTGGTTTCAGAAGTTGTTTGACATTGAAAAATCCTTTCATGTATCTGGAAACCAATGGGTGAGCAGTAAGAGGTTTATCATCCACTGGTTGATGAAAGGCAGTGATAGCACTGAGAGGGACTCTGATAGATGTAAACTTGAGACCAGAGTCAGATAAATAAAGAAGATAATCCAAACTAGTGAAACTGCAATGGATTTTGGATCATGATGATGAAGAAGACACCAAGAAGAAAACCGTGCCCATTTTTGTTGATAACATTGTTGATTGGCTGGTTTTCTGGAAGCTTTTAATATCAATCAAACAGGCTGAGAGAGACAAAGATCAGAAGAGCTCAGCCTGAGAGATACCAAGGTGTCAAGTGCAGAGACTGCAGGTTGGGGCACAGAAGCGATCCTTGATTCTGTGTAAGAAGTGGTGGAAAAATCGGCAGAGGTATTGGCTCCTTGACACTGAGTGGAAGTAGAAGGGAGAACCAAGGCTGACTGTGCCACTGACTTCAGGGTGGCTGATTCCTGCTTGGTTTGACAAGCGTCTATAGAATGAGAGGAATGGGTGGAAGCGCATAGAGAAACTTACGCGTCTAAATCAGAAGAAAAACACCCGCCTCCAGATGGTGAGAATAGAGTCTGTAGCAGAAGTGGGGTAATTTGATGTTGTGGGGAGACACAAAGAGATCCATTTGAGGAATTCTCCATTGAGATAAAACAGGATGGAGAGGTGCAGAATGAAGCGTCCACTCATGAGAATGAAGAATTCTGTTGAGTTTGTCTGCTAAGAAATTCTGATCTCTTTGAATGTAAACAGCTTTGAGAAAGATGTTGTGAGTAATCCTGTTCCTAAAGTATCTAAACAACTGATCCTCTCTTCTCTCTCCCCTCTATAGCGATTAACTTGTTCTATTGATCACTCTCTCCTCAAAAATGGATTTCTTGTCCTATTAACCCTCTTTCTTCCTACCCTTTTAAAGTCAATCAATTTGTACCTTTGCTTAATCTTTGTAAACCGCATAGAACTTCACGGTATTGCGGTATATAAGCTGTTATTATTATTATTATTATTAATCGCCCAGAGCCAGATCTTCTGAACCTCCTGACAGAGGAGAAAACCTGTGCCTCCTTACTTTGTGATATAGCACATGTCTACTTGATTCTCTGTGTGAAGCAGAAGGACATGGATAATCATCAGTTGCTAGAAAACTTTGAGAGCATAATAAATCACTCTGAGTTCCAGGAGAGTGATGTGAAATTGTCGTGTTGTGGATGACCAATGACCCTGAGTTTGAAGGTCATCCAGATGAGCCCCCAAACATAAGTTGATGCATCCATGGTCAAAATGTTCTAATGAAGAGGCGTATTGGAAAAAAACCTCTAGACAGGTTGGAAGAGTTGATTCACTACTGAAGCGACCGCTGAAAAGAGGAGATGACAAAAAAGTCGTGTGAGAGAAGATTGACCGCTTGAAACTACTGTGAAGATAGAGCCCATTGAGGTGTCCTGAGATGTAGTCACACAAAAGGAGTCATGTGGACTATGGAGGTCATGTGGCCCAGAAGAACTATCATTCACCTGGCCGAGGATGACTGAAACCGGGCCCTTTGATGGCAATGCTAAAGTGTTCTGACACTCTTGAAGAAGAAACGCCCTGTAGAGGCCATGTCCCAGAAAAATCATAATATGCTTTTCTGAGAGCGATTAAAAACTGAACACCCAGAGGACCAAGTTGGAAAAGGATGTCATGATACTGCTAAGGGAGAGCTCCTATAAATTGAAGATTTGGAGAAGATTGAAGTGAATTGGGAATGTTGATCTCAAACCCCAAATACTGAAGAAACAATATGGTGTGATATGATGCAAAGAACACACCCTATGATCAAGGATTCTTGAAGAATCGATCTTCCAAAGGATAGACTTGAAGGTCCTGAGATCTCAAGGTCATAGTATTAGCACGAGGCCCCTGGTGAAAAGCTTCTGGAGAAGATGTCCAGCTGAGAGGTTGAACCTTGTATTGATAGTGGTGAATGCCACTTGAAATCTGAGGAACTTCAACTAGGCCCTTAATACCCTGAAAAGGGAAGTAAAGGGTAATGGTGCAAATAAAAACTGAGAAATGTTTTACAAGCAGGGTGCGCCATGAAATCAAAGAGAAAACCTCTAGCCCTGGGGCCCAAGGGCCGCATGTGGCCCCATGAAGTATTTTGTATGGCCACAGTCGAGGGCGATGCCCCGGATGTTTACCGTCTTGCCGGCTCCCTCCTCTGTTGTGCTGCAGCATTTGCGCATTTGTGCAGCCCCAGAAACATTTTTTTCGGCCAATTTAGCTCACAGAAGCCAAAAGGTTGGACACCCCTGCTCTAGCTGATCAAGTAAGCATAAGCCGGTGCAGCGATCAAAGGAGAGAAAAAAGTAGATATGGAGTAAAAAGGGAAAATGAACCCCTGATATCCAATGAACAGAATAGGGGAAAAACATCCTAAAAAGGATGTAGTGGCCTCCTCCTCCCCTACAGCCACTCCCAAACCTCCACCTTGAAGAAAACAAGAGCATAGAAGAAAAAACATGAGGACAATGGATGCCTGTTGGAAAGTACTGGCTAACATTGATGGTACAGTGGAAGGCATACTTGAAGAAAAAACATCTGGTTGATCCTATATTGCAGTAAAACCCCAAGGAAGGATCTGACATGGCGGGAAAACTAACTTACAGGCTCTACACCCGTGTTAGTTCTCGCCACCGTATGCCAAAATGGTAAGAACATAAGAAATGCCGCTACTGGGTCAGACTGGTGGTCCATCCTGCCCAGCAGTCTGCTCATGCGGTGGCCCTCAGGTCAAAGACCAGTGCTCTAAATGAGTCCAGCCTCACCTACGTACGTTCCAGTTTAGCAGGAACTTGTCCAACTTTGTCTTGAAACCCTGGAGGGTGTTTTCCCCTATAACAGACTCCAGAAGAGCATTCCAGTAAGACCACAATAGGAAAAAAAGCCACCTTACATGCTGGATACCCCATGGTGGAATCCTGAAGTCATCAACGATAGGAAACATGAACATCCAGAAGATAACGTGCCAATCAGCCCATGGGCATAGACATAGAGGAAGCTCTTCAAGACAACTGCGAAGCACCAGAAGCAGACAAACTATTGTCAGATGTGTGCTGAAAATTTGTAGTTGAAGAAGATATGGAGGAATCTAACTGACAGACTCTACATCCATGTTAGATTCCTCATCAAAGACCATGAGAAGCAGAAGTAGTGAGACATCTGCTCTGTGAGGTAGCTTGGTAAAGAAAAAAGGGGTGGAAGAATCTAACTTTACAGACTCTACACCCATGTTAGATTCCTCACCACAGTCCCTTTATACATGCTCTTATTTTAAATAGCCTTAAATCTGGATCTTTACCATTAAAATGGAAAACTGCCACAGTCTAACCGATAGTAAAAGACTTCAAAGCTAGCTTGAAAGATACTTCAAATTACCGTCCTATTGCTAATATCCCATTCATAGCCAAACTAACAGAAAGAATAGTATTTGACCAACTATCAGATTTTGTTGAATCCACCAATGCCTTATACCCAAATCAGACAGGTTTCAGGAAATACCACTTGACAGAACACTCACTAATAGGCCTGACCACAAACATACTCTATCATCTAGACCATCATAACTTCATTAATCTCTTTTCTTTAGATCTGTCAGCAGCATTTGACGCCATTGATCATGTGTTACTTCTTGAAAGGCTTTCGTCTATAGGTGTCTGTGATCAAATATTAGAATGGTTTAGATCTTTTCTCACCAACCGCTCATCTAAGGTTATCTTCAATGACACCATCTCCAAACCCTATGCTCTTAAATATGGAATTCCCCAAGGATCTAGCTTGTATTCACTACTGTTTAACATCTTTCTGTCACCCCTCTTAGGCTTTACCACCTTTACTTATGCCGATGATATCCAACTTTTGCACCCCTTAAACCTGGCAAATAAAGAAGAAATACTCAAAACAACTTGTCAAGCAAAATACAAGAGGAAAAGCAATTCTGGACCTAATTCGAAATGGACTGCGAAGACTGACACAACATGCAGAAGTAGAAGGCATGCTGGGAAACAGTGATCACAATAAGTTCCGCTTCAATCTAGAAATAGGGGCGAAACATAGGTCCTGAACAACAGCCACGGTGCTAAACTTCCAAAAATGGAATTGCGAAGGGATGAAACGCATGGTGGGGAAGAAGATTTAAAAAGAGGCTAAACACTGTAAAGACACTAGAGCAAGCTTGGTGTCTTTGTAAGGATACGGTCACTGAGGCGCAAAAACTATATATACCACGTATCAACAAGGGATCAAAGAGAAAAAAGAACTGGCATGGCTCACTGTAGAGGTAAAGGAAGTGATCAGAGACAAAAAACATTGTTTAAGGAGTGGAAAAGATAAAAAACAGATGAAAACTGGAATAAGCACAACCATCATCAATTCAGGTGCCATAAGACGGTAAAAGGGGCCAAAAGAGACTACGAGGAAAAAATAGCCAACAAGGCGAAAAACTTTAAGCTGTTCTTTCGATATATTAAAGGAAAACGACCCGCGAAGGAAGCGGTGGGACCGTTGGATGACCAAGGAATAATGGGAGTGCTAAAGGAGGACAAAGCAATCGCCAGACTGAACATGTTTTTTTGCGTCTGTATTTACCGAAGAGGATATACACAGCATACTGGAACTCATCAGGCTATATGCTAGAAGTGAAAACAGGAAACTGACAGGGTTAATGGTCAGTTTAGAAGAGGTATGCAGGCAGATTGATAGGCTTAAGAGTGATAAATCCCCGGGACCAGATAGCATCTATCCGAGGGTCATCAAGGAACTGAAAGGGACTTTAGCTAATCTGTTGATCAAATAGGGAAAGATTCCGGAAGACTGACAGGTGGCGAATGTTACGCCGATCTTCAAAAAAGGTTCAAGGGGAGATCCGGGAAACTACAGACCGGTGAGTCTGACCTCGGTACTGGGAAAGATGGTAGAGGCGCTGATAAAGGACCGCATCATTGATCACCTTGACCTAATCTTTCATTCTGTTACATCCACTCAGGAGTCCATATGTATGGTGACGTACCAAAGCAATGGTTGACATCTAGGGAGGGACAGAAGAGATTGCCCGCAAGACCAAGGACCCAAAAGTGGCATCCTCATGAGCTGCCAAATCCACTCTATAAAATCTGAAAAACGTATGCCCTTGAAGAGGTAACACCTCTGATGGAATGTGCCTTGAGAGAGACTGGCAGCTGTTTACCACAGGCAATGTTTGCTGAAGAGATGGCCATGTAAATCCATCTAGCTATAGATTCCTTGGATGCCTTGCTGGGATTGGCTGGTAAGCACAAACAGATGGTCTGAAAGGCAAAAGATATTGGTTGTTTCCAAGTACTGGAGCAAAGCTCTCCATAACATCAAGCATTATCAAAATTCTATCCTGCTGTCTGAGCCTGTAGATTGAAAAGCAGGCAGACAAACCTCCTGGTTGACATGGAAATCAGACACAACCTTGTAAGAAAGGAGGGAACAGGACAGAGAGTGACACCCGCTTCCATAATTCTAAGGAAGGGCTCCCTACAGGAAAAAGCTTGTAGTTCCGAGAGCGTCGTCTGAAACAATAGCACCACAAATACAGTTTTGACCATGAGATCCAAAAGGGAAGCGAAGCATCTCTAAGTGGCTCATATCCATTAGGACAATGTTAAGATTCCATGAAGGGAAAGGATGTCGCAGCAGGGGCTTGAGCTGAAGTGCACCTCTCAGGAATCTTGTCACATCTAGATGAGCCATCAGTGAATTGCGACTCTATGCCAGAAAACAGGAAAGCCAACCCCCCCCCAAAAAAAACAAAAAAACAAAACCCCAACAAACAAACTAGGCAGAGCAGATCAGAACACCTCTGCAAAGTTCACTTGCAGAAAAAAAAACCTGAAAGGGGACACTGTGCTCCGCCTCCATATGGGAGGTGTTTGAAACTGTAAGAATTCACACTTCTGTAAATCCAGTTTGCAGGAACAGATTGATCAACCTAAGTATGGACTCCTGAGTAGATGTAACAGAAACTGTCTTAACAGAACCCACATTGATAAGATCTCCTCTGAATGATACGTTCCAGGGATGTTTGAGGCAGGCAAACCAAAACGATTTCAAAAAAAGATATTCAGGATATGTTAGAGGCAAATTCACCATAAACTGTCCATTATCAACATCTGCCCTCCGAAACCAGACAACATCATGTTATTCATCCACATACTTAAATGATTTAATTCACCTCCAATATGCCTCTACCCCAAAGCTACTTATTCTTACCCATTGTACGAATAAAACTATGCTGTCTTCCTTTTATCCATTCTACTCTCCTGATCTTTTATGGAAAGAAATGTAGCTTTTCTTTACCTTCCAGAGAAAATGACATGAGCCTGGCCATATTACCCTCAGAATTTTTAATCTACATAGTTCATTCAAATGTAAAATACACAGTAACACATTAACCCCTGGATTCTATATAGGTGGCAAAACATTGGGCACTGGAATTTGTATGCAAATCCGAGATTTACTCGTAGCTTAATCAGAAAATTGGCACCAACTAACCACTTAATTGGTACTTATTTGTGCTTAGTTGAAGTTGCACACAGATCTCTCCTGTGCACCATTCCATAAATTGGCACCTACCTTTTTCCCATATGCAACTGAAAAGGGAATGTAGCACCAAGTTATGGAATAGCACTCATTTGTGCCTAACTTTGGGTGCTGTTTCTATCAGCCATAAGTCCGGCATCCAAATTTAGGTGCAACCTGCACGTTATGTAATTATTCTATAAATGTTAAGCACCCCTTTATAAAATATGGGCTCAGCACAAATCTTTTTAGTGCCTAACTTTCAATGCTTATAAAATTTTCCCTTAAATGATGGCAGTCCATCCAGTCTGCCCAACAAGGCAGACAGAGCTAAACACGTCACTGTGTGCAGATTATAGTTGTTCATGATTAAACACTGGTTGCCAACCACATATAGGCAGTGAAATATGATGCAGTTTTAGAACAATATGTTAAAAACCACATGTATTGCTTACAGTATTAGGTTGCTAATAGAGAATGACACGGGGAAAAAAATCTTTCCCTGTCACTGCACAGTCCCCGGTCCACCATCCTCTGCACCGCCCCGTCACCGCTGTTCCCTTCACACCCTGTCACCGTCACCCCTTTCACCGCCCCATTACCGCCACTGCCATCCCATTCACCGTCCCGTCACCGTCACCGCAGCATCCATAAAAGCCTCAGGTATGATTTTATATACTTATCTTTATTAATGTATAAAGGAAACATTCTTTACAACTTTACAACTTACTTAACTGAACAAAACACAACCTGTACTAGCAGATTTAAACTAGCAGATTAAAAAAAAAAAAAAAAAAGAACCAGCTCTGTGCTGCAAGAGCAGCTCAACCGGACACCCCCCCCCCCCTCGGGAACCCTGGGCAGGCAAACCGAAGGAAAGTGTGGGCCATTTCCATGGATTACTGAACACGTGCTGGTCCTGGATTGAATTCCTCCAGTCTTGCAGCACGTGTTCAATAACTAGCAGATTTAAACCTGCAGATTTAAAAAAAAAAAAAAAAAAGAACCAGCTCCATGCTGCAAGAGCAGCTCAACCGAACCGAACCCTCCCCTCCCCTCGGGAACCCTGGGCAGGCAAGCAGAAAGACCTTATCTCTTACAACGAGTTCTAAAATGAAGTTTCAGCTCCAAGTCCGCGGTGACTCCGGTCCAAGCAGGCAGCAGTGACTCCAGTCCAAGCAGGCAGCAGCGACTCTAGTGACTCCAGTCCTCACAACTCCTTTCCAAAATCCCAATCGCTACTGCGCAACTACAACCCATTAAATGGGGTTTTCAAATCATGTGTGGCAGTAGCGATTGGTCCCCTCACTGCTTGAGCAGGAAGAGGTGACTAATCTGGAGCCAGCACATTAAAAGGGGGCAGAGTCAATGCGACAACGCGGCGATGGAGAGCTGGAATGGAGGAGACAGCATGGCCGCCGGAGGAAACAAAGGATCAGGCATGGTAAATCGCGGTTTCGTGGGTCACAATGAAGGGGGTAAATTTGCTTGCAGGATCAAATCTTTTCACTGTTCTTGCGGGCGGTGAAAGTTTTGTTCCCGTGTCTGCGGCGATTCGGCTGGAAAGTCTCCATAGCCCGCGGGCAAACCGCAGCAGACCGCGGCTCCCCACGGGGATCGCTCACCGTGTCATTCTCTAGTTGCTAATTTCAGTATTAAAATGTCTTCCCCTCCCTCTTTGAGATGCACAGCACTCTCACTCATAGAATATGATAATAAGATGATATACTACTACTACTACTAATAATAATAATAATTTCTATAACACATCATGCATGCAGTGCTGTACAGAGTCATAAAGAAGACAGTCCCTGCTTGAAAGAGTGTACAATCTAAACAGACAAGACAGACAAACAGGATGTCATGGATACAGTTAAGGAGAATGATTAATCTGCTGACTAAGTTGGTGGGCAGTAGAGAATAGGGTTATGGACTGAAGGCTATATCCAAAAATTGGGTTTTCAGTCTGCTTTTAAACAAGCTAAGGAAATGGGCTTGGTGGACAAACTTGGGTAATTTATTCCAGGCATAGGGGGCAGCTAGATGAAAGGAACAAAGTCTGGAACTGGCAGTGGAGGAGAAGGGTACAGCTAAGAGCAGCTTATCTGAGGAATGGAGTTCTCTTAGAAGTGTATAAGGAGAGAGATGAGAAGCAGCAGAATGAACACACTTGTAGGTCATCAATAGGAGCTTAAACTGTATGCAATGGTGGATAAGGAGCCAATGAAGTGACTTAAGGATGAGTGTAGCAAGGTTGGTAGAAGATGAGTCGTGCAGCAGAGTTTTGGTCCGATTACAGTGGAGAGAGGCGGCACTGCGGGAGACCAGTTATACATTATGCAGACTTGATCTTCATCTGTCTTTTGCCATGTGTGGTACATAAACTATAGAGATCTGTCTGGCACTGGCCTTAGCTCTCAACTACCGGAATTGTCCAATCTACGTCTGTCTTTTGCTATTTGCAGAACACAAAGCAGCAGACAGTAATCTCAGAAAGTAATACTTCAGCAACTTTTCTCACTATTTATAAGTACAGTAGTAATGTATCCATTGGACTGGAAGGACCACCTGAAGAGGTGGGGGTAATCCAGTGGCAGAAATAGTACTGGCTGTGTTCCCTCCTCCCTCCTATTGCCATCGTCTTTTCTGTCAGACGATGAATAGTAGCATCAGATGTCAGCAGCTTTACAGAGTGCATTACCACTATGGTGGCACATTGAGATAATTAAATGGATCGGAAAAGTGTTTGCTCATGAGAAAAGCTGATACACATATTTTGTTAATTTTTCATAATAGGCTGGTGGCATAACATTTAAAAAATGTGATGTAATATCCTTTTGTTAGACTTTGCTATTTTGGGTCAATCCTTTTCACCACATTGTATAATTCTATCCAAATACCAACAGCTTTACAGTTGGGCAGGAGGTAAATGGTGTGTGCCTTTCCACATCATCAGTCTAAAATGGATAATTATTTAAGGCATACCTAAGGCGTGGAGGACTAATGTAGTGGTTAGAGCAGCAGCCTACAAATGCAGAGCAGCCAAGTCCCACATCTTCTTCTTATGATCTGCAGTAATACAAAGGTCATGCATTTGATATACTGCCTATCTGTGGTACAACCAAAACAGTTTACCTATTATATAGGTACTTTCTGTCTCTAGTGGGCTTACAATCTAAGATTTGTGTACCAGGGCAATGGACTCTCACCTAGGGTGTCTGAATGGCAACAATCATCTTCAGTTGTCTTCCATATCAGCGCCCTCTTCCAAAATGGTGCCTCTACTTCCTAGTAATAGTCTCTTGAGACTACAGTTAGGGGGCATCCTTCCATATAAGGCAGCGGTCTCAAACTCAAACCCTTTGCAGGGCCACATTTTGGATTTGTAGGTACTTGGAGGGCTGCAGAAAAAAAATGTCTTATTAATGTCTTTAAATGTCTTATTAATGTCTAATTAATGTCTTTGAAATTTATAAATCAAGAAGAGAGCTTAGATCTGTAAATGGGATGAAATTAAGTTTGGAGGGTAGAATGTTGATTATGCATGTTAGGATTAGAGCATCAATGATGTCTGTGGCTGTTGTAGAACTATGAAATGCCCTGCCTGGTATCCTACGATTCTGTATTGGGAGGATAAATTTTAAGAAATGCTGAAAACGCAATTATTTGCTAATGCTTTTCTATACTAATGCTTATTCCATCAGAAAATATCTTCTTCAGAATGCTCTGACAGTAATGTATGATTTAGCTTGTTTGCATTTCTGAACTATTTGAATTTGATTTGTTTTGCCTGTACTGTATATGTTGATCGGTCTTGTCATCTACCATGGAATGGATCTTTGAACTAATGCTTTTTTGCTTCCTTAATTGTTGAAATCTGATTTGACTTGGTATATTGACATTTTATATGAGGGGGATGTTAATAGTATTGTCTAGTTATGTCTACAGTATGTTATATGTGGAAATCGCAGGGAACGTAAGATATTATGTATGTGATATGTAAACCGCATAGTTGTATGTGGTATATAAATTTTAAATAAATAAATAAAATTAAAGAAATGACAACTTTGCATGAGGTATAACTCGTTATAGTTTATAAATCTTTCCTTAATTGCTTTTGATAATTTCAGCTATATACAGAAAGTGAAATTTAGATAGTTTTTCACTTTCTGCATGTTGCACTGCTTTCAGCCTTGTATAGCTGAAATTATCAGAAGCAATTAAAGAAAGATTTATAAACTATAAAGAGGTTTACCTCATGCAAAATTGTGATTTAGATTCTAATCTAAAGTATCAACTGCAACAGACAAGGTTTTGATGTAGTCCTCTAGGCTTTTTTGAAGAGGGGAGAATCAATGTGCAACTTGTGCCTGAAAAAATTTTGCCTTAAGTGTCCGGTGGTTGCGACCGCAACCGACTTCAGTTCTCACCTCTTCCAGCACCGGACACAACCGCCATCTTACATCAAGAAGCCACCGCCAGAAGAAGTGCTGAATTTCGCGAGAGTTCACGAGATTACGTACACACGCACAAGCTGTACTGCCTCCAATGGTTACCTTATGTTCTAGAACGTTGCCTGCCTCACTGCTGTAAACTCACGCAAGCACTTTCCTGCATCTATATGCGATTGTCCTCTCTACTCCATCTCACAATCGCGTACAGACGCAGGAAAGCGCTTGTGTGAGGTTATAGCAATGAGGTGGGCAATGTTCCAGAACAATGGTAACATACTGAGGGCCTCAAAATAGTACCTGGTGGGCCGTGAGTTTGAGACCACTGATATAAAGAGAGAGCAGAGAAGCTTATGGAGCACAGTTAATAACATAGGCTACCATTAAGATATGTTATTTTACCACTCACTTGTGCTATTTTACCATGGACCCATTTTATGCAGAGACCTAGTTACTACCGTGTTTCCTCGAAAATAAGACACTATTTTATATTGTTTTTGGGCCCAAAAAATGCATTAGGTCTTATTTTCTGGGAAAGTGCCCAATCACAAACCCACAGCATCTTTCTATCCCTCCTGCCATGCAGTGGAACCCCCACCGACCCTTCCATCTCTCCCGACCCTTCCATCTCTCCCTCCACACACCAACCGCAAGACTGACATATCATTACTTACTTCAAAAGGCAGCGTCGCGGCAACAAACTGAATGGGCTGCTTCAAGCCTTCTCATGTTGGGACGTTCCACTGCTGCATTGCTGATGACATCATCAGTGATGTGGCAGAGGAATGCCCCGACATGAAAAGGCCTGAAACAGCCCGTTTAGATTGCTGCCGTGACGCTACCTTTTGGAAGTAGGTAATGATATGTCTGTCTCACGGTCGGCATGGGGAGGAAGAGATGGAAGGGTCTGTTGCAGCATTTAGGAAGATCCTGGTACCAGCAGTGGACTTTTATTTTGCTTTCCCCTACTCCTAAAATAAGCGCTTCAACTAGGGTTTATTTATGGGGTAGGGCTTATATTAAGACCTACCCCGAAAATCATGCTAGGGCTTATTTTGGGGGTAGGCCTTATTTTCAGGGAAACATGGTAATAACCTGGGTCAACAGTAAAATAGCCTATCTAAATAGTAGTCCACATTGATAACTACGCTCTGAAGTGATTGGCTGGGGGGCCACTGACAATTTAATGCACAGTCTCTACTCTTTGTCAGGACTCAGTAATTTAGTTCAGGCCAGGACTGTTGTTCTGAAGAAAAAAGGACACATTTCAACAATAATAAAAGCATAAGCTCAGAGCAAAAAAATAACAAAAGACACTTAAAGGGCAATTCTATAAATGTGCTCCAGTGGTTAGGCACCACATGCTTCTATAAATATAGTAGCTCCTTAATTGCCACTTACATAGGCACTTGCCCCAGGCATCAATATATAAGGGCACACATAAATGGCATTATGTACATATGCAAAGGGGCATACACATAGGCATGTCTGCCACTGAAGCATGCACCCTATAGAATACTATAAGATGTGCACACAGCTTGCTATATTTACAGAAGCCCATTTTTGTCACCACAGCTGACCTGCCATAAGTGGGCGGTATGTACATTTTAGTGCACCAATGCTTGTTTGCACCATAGCAGAATCTGAACACTCAAATGTGGGCGCTAATTTATAAAATTGCCAACTTAGTCACTTCTAACAGGATTCTTCAAATCCCAAGAGACTACTCTTTCCAACCATCAAAAACCCCAAAGAACCACTCTCCACAGCCACCAACTACAGACCCATTGCCAACATACCCTTCTTCCTCAAAATTATGGAAGGCCTTGTAAACCAGGACCTCATGTCTTACCTCGAAAAATTTAACATCCTTCATGACTCCCAGTCTGGATTCCGCACTAACTACAGCACGGAAACCGTCTTAGCATCTCTAACCGACTACCTCCCACAACTATTCTCACAGGGAAACAGTGCCCTACTACTCCAGTTTGACCTCAATAGTGCCTTTGACTTGGTAGACCATGACATTCTGCTCAGTTACCTCGATTCCATAGGCATTTCGGGACAGGTACTAACCTGGCTCACAGGCTTCCTAAAAAACCACACCTACCAAGTACACAATGAGGGAACCTACTCCCACACCTGGTCCAACCCCTGTGGAGTTCCACAAGGCTCCCCCCTATCACCTTCCCTTTCAATATCTACATGACTTCACTGGGACACATGTTATCTGACCGAAAGCGGAAATCCTACATCTATGCAGATGATATCACAATTGTCATCCCCATCTCCTCATTGTCACAAGAAACAGAGCAACACATCTCATCAGTACTTACCATGGTCGAACACTGGACCACTCAGTCCAAACTGAAACTAAATCCAGAAAAGACTAAACTCTTCCTTGCAAGTCCCAACCACAAATTAACGACCACCACCTTACAACTCAATGGCCTAACTTACCCTATTAATCCCACCATCAAAATCTTTGGAGTCATCCTAGACCGCTGCCTGACCTTTGAAGACCACACCAATGCCCAGGTCAAAAAATGCTTTTATACCCTCTGGAAACTCCGCACCATCAAACATTACTTCGACTTCCCCTCCTTCAGACTGCTGGTCCAATCCCTAATCCTAAGCACAATGGATTACTGTAATATCATATATATGGGCTCCTACAAGAAAACCATCAAACGTCTGAGACTTATCCAAAACACCGCTGTCCGCCTAATCTATGGCCTCAAAAAGTCAGACCATATCAGCCCTTACTACAGAAAACTTCACTGGTTGCCAATAGAAGCGAGAGTCATCTTCAAATTCGCCTGCCTCTGCTTCAAAACCTTAACTGGCTTGTCCCCGATATATCTGTCTCACCACTTTGTGTTCCCCTTTGTCCATTTGCCAGCTTGATACGAGAGAGTTCTATTGAGGAATCTTTTGTAGGTACATCCCTTTGCTTTTTGGCCGCTGCTGCACATTGAGTAAAGGTTCCAGCATATTGTCTACAATAACAACTAGACCTTTTTCATGGGGGCTGACCTCTAAGGTGGACCCTAGCATCTGGTAACTAAGATTTAGATTATTCTTCCCAATGAACAACACTTTGCATTTGTCCACATTAAATTTCATCTGCCATTTGGATACTAGCTCCCTCTTCTACGAAACTGCGTTATCAGTTTTTAGCGCGGGGAGCCGTGCTGAATGGCCTGCGCTGCTCTTGATGCTCATAGGAAATCAATGAGCATCGAGAGCAGCGCCTGCCATTCAGCGCAGTTCTCCATGCTAAAAACCGCTAGCACGGTTTCAAAGAAGAGGGGGTAAGTCTTCCAATTTCCTAGGGTCTGCCTGTGATTTTTCACAGTCTGCATTAACAATTTTGAAAAATTTAGTGTCATCTTCAAATTTAATCACCTTACTTGTCATCCCAATTTCCAGATCATTTACAAATATGTTAAATAGCACTGGTCCCAGTACAGATCCCCATCCTTGGTACACTATTGCATATACTACACAGCTGCTTATCTCTTTTCTTTTTCCTTAAAAGCAGTGATGTTGGGGCATTTAGCCAGATCACACCATGAAGGACATGCAGAAGCCTTAGTAATCCCTGTCACCTTTCCCCACTTCTCTATTCTGTCCTTCTGGTAAAGTGGTTGGACTAGTAAAAGACTCTTCCCTTTACTTCATGGTACAATGAAACCAAAGACACAAACTTCAAATAGACTGAGATAATAAATAAAGCAAATCTATATGCCAGGCATTTATGCTGAATACAATGGAGGAAGTTATTTTCTAGAAAAAAATGACAGTTATATGAATCGACATAGGTTAATTGAAATAAGTGAGCAAGACTTTAACAAGGAGAAATTATGGCTTGCTAGTCTATTAGAAGGCTCCGAAGGTGTAAGCAGATATGTTGGCTAAGGGCAATGCAACTCAATCTATGGCCATTAATGGACAGATAGACAAATCTCCCTCTCCCCAGTACTATCGCTTAAGTGAAATGTGTTTAAAGAAAACATTATGAAACCATGGAATAGGCTCAGAGGATTTGTAGTGGTGATGAAGTCAAGAGGAGGATAGGGATTGGCTGTAATCATTCACATTCCTCTAGGAGTGAGTTAGGGTAAACTAGATGGACCTCATGGTCCTTTTCTTTTCTTATCTTTTTTTTTTTTTTTTTTTGCTAAGTCAGGCATGTACTTGAATACAGATCCATAATAATAAACACTAAATTTTTATAGTAAAACAAATTACCCAGTAAAAAGGAAATTTATTCCATTATTTAGTCCACAATTAGCGGGACCAAGAAAGGGAATAGAACGAAAGGAAACAACATTATTTCAAAAAGGACAGCAAAGGAGAACAAAGTTGGCAGCTGGTTCGTTTTAAGCTATAGGAGAGACTATCGGCCTTATCATTACTCCTCCCCATTCCTTAGCCAAAATAAAGTCCAGCAATTGCTTTGGTTCAAAAAATAAGAAAATTTTTCCCACCTATTGAAATACAACATTTCGCAGGAAATTTTAATATAAAGGAAGCTCCCAAAGGGCTCTAGACCTATATGCCAAAATGTTCTTTTTTCTTTTCTGTGTTACTTGAGATATATGAATGAGCAATTTCTAGGTTCAATAGTTCGTTTGTTTCCTGATATGTCTGAAATAAGTCCAAAAAATTAAGTCCCTATCAAATTCCAAAGCAAATGTCACAATGAGGGTAGTCCTCTCTGTAATTACTTCCAAAGAATTTTCCAGAGTTTGTTAAATTCATCTCACCATCAACCCCTCCAGCCGTGTCAGTAGGAGTAGAACTTCCTAATTTATTACCAAGCGAGAGATATTGAGTATTCAATATTGGTGGCAAATTTTCTGTTGAAATTAACAATATCTTTCTCATTTACCTCTGTACCATTTCAACAGCTGACATGACTGGAGATTTTTAAAAATTCACCATTCTCTAATTATTTTTCCTTTGTTTATTTTCCATGAATTCTAACTTTTTCTAATTTTAATAATTTCCATTTCTAAAGTCTTAATTTGAGTAATCTGTTCTTCATGTTTTTGGATACTCTCACCGTGTTCTTGCAGCATTTCATCTTGGGTATTTACCATGTAGTTGATAGAGACATTATTATTTCATAATGTAGTTACTGCTTTCCTCAGGTTGGAGTCTATAATTTTGATAGCCTTCCATAGTGCTTCCAAATTGACTGTGTAAGGCTTTATTAACTCTCCAAACTGTATGTTTTCTCTTTGGAAGGGCAGAACTCCTGTAGTCCTCTCACAGGTGCCGATGGAACAACGAAAAATATATCTGACCAAAATACAGAAATTACAACATGTGCCCACAAGTAAATTTTCAATGCTCACGGTTCCAACACTACATGAAATAAAACAACACATACAGAATACGAATATCTTGAAACTATTCCCCCTTTTCTTCTAAAACGTCACTTCAACATCTTTGGACAATATATCCACAGTATGATGAAAAAAAGCTTAGAGACTGGAACACGACCAGACTATTGGAAATTTGAATGATATACCCTAAAATCAAAGACTGTAAATCCCCCACATCAGAATGCTCCAATTACCGCCCAATATCTAACCTCCCATTCATGGTAAAACTTACTGAAAAAATATTTACTCAGCTTAATGACTTCATAGAAAAACAAACATCCTTCATCCGAAACAAACGGGATTCAAGAAACAATTGTCCACCCACCGAACATACACTAATGGGTCTTACCACCTCCATTCTTAACCTCCTCGGCCAAAGAAAAAACACACTTTTAATCTTGCTTGACCTCTCAGCTGCCTTTGACACTGTCGACCACCAACTTCTAATCAATAGATTAACTTCCATAGGACTAACAGCCATTGCTCTGGATTGGTTTACATCCTTCTTTTTGAACCACTCCTCCAAAGTACACACAAATCAAACCTCATCTGAATTGTTCAAATCGGAGTACAGTATACCACAAGGATCTATTCTGTCCCCTCTTCTTTTTAATATTTTCACCTCCCTGCTTCTCACAATTGCCCAATCAACCGGTTTCACAATATTCAGCTATGCCGATGATATCCAGCTATTACACCCAATAGAGCCAAACGACCCTCAAGACATTCAGAACATAAACAATAAATTAGAACAGATCACACAATGGCTCACCACAAATATGCTACTCCTAAACCCCTCTAAATCAAATGGAATGATCTTCTCAGCCATTAAAAACAAAACCCTTTTCTTCCCCATCTGTCTTAAATCGATTCCTCTTCAAATAACTAACAGTACAAAGATTCTTGGAGTTGTCATCGACAACAGATAAACTACCAACAGATAAACTCAGTGGTCAGGAAATGCTTTTATAAATTAAGAGGGATTAGATCAGTTACGAGCTTACTTGAACCCTCATCTCTGAATATCCTATTACACTCCCTGGTAAAATCGCAAATTGATTATTGCAACTTCAGGTCCTACTCCTGCTGTAAGATCAGGAGGGAGAGGAGGAGTTCGGTCAGGAGAGCTAAGAGAGGCCCCTGAAGTCTGCTCTAATCTCTCAATCTGAAGGGAATTTGACTCATGAGTTGTCACATGACGGTCCATTGGGCCGACTGGTATCGGAGTGGAGACTTAATTTTTTCCCTTTCGTTTCCCCATTCCAAGATAATTTAACCACTATTGAGATAAATGAGAAAAAAGAGGAAAAATTTTTATAATTACCAAGTCCAAGTCCACTTGTCTCCACATGGCTCCCAAGGGGCCTTGGGTCCTCCTTACGGCATGCCGCTTTGGCCCTATGGCCGCATGCCACAAGATCATTGGCGTTTTCTGTCTGTTACAGAGGACCCCGATGATGTCACAGTGGGTCCTACACAGTGCCTGTCCAACTCACGGCACTGAATCCCAGAAAAAAAAAACGCTGCAGGGAAAGTATAAGGCAGACAAAAGCTTTCAAAGGATGTTCTTCTTGGGATGCACTGGGGAGGGGTCTTATACAACCTGGGCCAATCAGAGCTTCATCCCCTCCCTGTTGCATCCCAAGATGCACCATGGAGGGGAAGATCAATTTTAGATGATGCAGGCAGGCCAGCTGGGAGGAGGGAGTCTGCGTCCTCTGTGCATCTATGTTAAGGTAAGGGAGAGGGGGCCATTGGAGGCAGGAGAGAGGCCACTTGGCAGCGGGGAGAGTGGGCATCTCTCCCACTGAGGGGGGTGAGCGTGGATGAGTAGCTGCAGCTGTCTTCGCAGTGGGGAGAGTGGGCATTTCGCCTGCTGCAGCAGGCATGTCTTGGCATTTCTTCTGCTGTTGATGTGTTTGGGGTTTTTTAACGCATTTTTTCTGCACATATGCCTATCGCTATCACCAGCGATGGGCACATGCAAATTTAGTGAATCTTCGCTGCTGTCTGCTGACCTCATGTACATGCGCGATTTTTTTGAAACTCTCTCGCTTTTTATAATTCACTATCAAAATGGCTGCATTAGCAGACCGTTGCTTTTTAACATGGTTTTTTGAGAATCCTGGCCTAGGAACCTTACCATAACATAACACTAACTCCCAGGACTCTATGAACAACAACCTATTATGTCTGAAAAGGCAGCATTGTAAATATTACACTGGGCCCTAAAACAATACACCACCTACTGAGAAAACAGAACAGACAAGACCGCTACAGATCTCTACACAGAAACTATGCACTAGCAAAATACAGCACCTTGGTCACACACACAAAACAGACACTCAACAAATGTGAAATAAGGGATTTCAGATTAGTAGTAGAGATGTGAAGGCAAAAACCAAGTTGGAAACCTCAAGAAGTAAGACTCTGCATATACAGCAGTACTACTAGACAAATAGAATCAGAAATGTGCATTTCTAAAAGCTATATTCCAATTAATAAATTCAAGAATAAAATAATTTTTTTACCTTTTTTTATGTGAGCATTTTATTCTTCTATTTGCATTGATCACAGTATCTTTTCTGTTTTTTCCTGTCTTTACAGTCTCCTGTCCTTTTGACATTTTTCCTTTCTCCATGTCCACCATCCTTCTGTCACTACCATTTTGTACAGCATCTCCCCTCTGTATCCCTATCTTCCCTCCATGTTTTGCATCTGCCTTTTGTGTCCCCATTTTTCCCTGCCCTGTATTTCCTCCTGTGTCCCTATTCCTATTCTTCCCCCTGTCCCTGCATTTTCCTATCCCCTCTCCAAGCAGCATAGTATGTATGTATGTATGTATATATATATATATATATATATATATATATATATATATATATATATATATATATATATATATATATATACTGTTCTCCCAGGAGAGCTCAGAACGGTTTACATGAGTTTATTCAGGCACTTAAGCATATCTCTGGCCTTATGCTCCCCCACCCCATATGTCCAGCATCTATTCCCTGTTTCGATGTCCTTCCCCTTCCTCCCAAATTATATTTGATTTTTTTAGCCCATCAGAATGGGTTACAAATCAAGTACTCAAGCATTTGTCCCTATCTGTCCCAGTGGGCTCACAGTCTATCTAATTACCTGGAGCAGTGGAAGATTAAGTGGCTTGCCCAGAGTCACAAGGGGCAGCATGGGATTTGAATTCACAACCTCAGGGTGAAGAGGCTGTAGCTCTAACCACTACACCATACTCTCCTCTACCCTGCCCTGTATTAGGTTAGTCCAATAAAAAAGGTATCATATTTACTTTTCTTTTCTTTATTTTATTTCTATATATGACATTCTTTTACAAGATCGTATTATGAAGAAAATGGAGTTCAGAGTGGAGTCATGCAGGGTCAACATTGTGAATGTGCAAACTGCTCTGTGTGCCCATATTCCATGACTGTCTCAATGGTCAATCACTTAAGGCTTGGTCATCAATTGCGACAGCATACTAACTGCAACACCACAGCTATCATGAGTACCTGATTGTAAAAACCGCTTAGATAACCTTGATAGGTGGTATATAAAATCCTAATAATAATAATAATATATCTGATTCAATGTCCATGCGATATTTTTTACATTGGATACACTGCTAGAACTATACGTGTCAGGATCATTGAACATTTAAGTAAAATCAGATGAGGGGAGTTGGAAGCCCCGTTGATTCAACATTGGATCTGAATCGGGAGGTAGAGTGCTGAGCTTTTTTGCATTAACCCCCATTTTCAAATAACATACTAGCAGGGGAGATGTTTATACATCTTGGCAGAATTTGGTTTTTATTCAGTAAATGTTGGAGTGGATTTTATAAGAATGAAAGGTAATATGCTAAACCAGTCAGCTGTTCATTACATCATTGCAACGTCAGAACACTGGCGTGTATAAGTGGGTGGAGCCACAATGGCTGGCGCCCTTTACAAACTTTGTAAAGGTATGAAGCAGGTATGTCCTAGTGCCATGAATGTTTGATGAAGTATCATGGTTTATAAGACTTAGATATAAAGATTTGTGTAAGCTTTTTATTTTTGGTTTATACTGACCCTGTGAGCAAAATTTAAGTCAGAACTGAGTATCAACCGGCGAAACGCATCAAAACCTGCGTTTATTCCTTCAGCTATGTACAACCTTTACAATAAGAATTGTTTGAGCACAATTAATATTTATTTGGTAGTTAAATAGCAAGATCAGATGAAAAGACGTTTGTGCAGTGATTGAGAATCAGAGCTGCTTCTACAGTGGGTTATTCGCTCACATAGTGGACTCATACTCCAGCGTTTCTCTAAGCACAAATGAAACTAGCCGAATAAGATTTGAGAGGTATTACATCTGGTGCATGTTTATTTATATTTAACAAGGATTATTTTTAAAATGACATTTTTAGGCTCCTAGGTTTAGCTAAAATTAGGGCACACACTTAGGAGCATAAATGTAGGAGCTCAATTTTTTTAAAATATATATAAATGGAGAATATGAGACACATGGCAATACCCACTCACACCTAGGGTTACCATATTTTTCAGTGCAAAATCCTGGATGCTTGACCCCACCCTGTTCAGCCCTGGTCATGTCCTGTTCTGCCTTCAGCCCACCCAAGCCCTGCCCCTGAAAGCCTTGTCTCATTATTAGAGAATAACACGGTGACAAAATTCATCACCGTCCCCGTCCCCGCAGATAACTGCGGGAAACCATCTTCATGCCATTCTTTAAGGAGAGAAGGAAGAATCAGAGTATAATTGGGCACAACCACTGACCCGCAAGCTTTGCTTTGAAAAATGCTGGTGTAGAAGGACAGAGGTTGAAATAGACACTAGAAAATGACATGGAATTATTTCCCGCGGTTATCTGCTGGGATGGGAACGGTGATGAATTTTGTCACCGTGTCATTCTCTACTCATTATTCCTGACCTCCGGGCTGTGTCTGGGGGTGTCCAAGCATGCGCGGACACATGTGTTGTCATCTGCACATGCTCAGAGGCCTTCCACACATGGCCAGAGCTTTCCAAAACCCAGAGTACTGCTGGGTTTTGGAAAGTCTGGACACCTCTAAAAAGGACACCTCTAAAAAGGAGGACATGTCCGGGTTTTCCCAGATGTCTGGTAACCCTACTCACACCTCTCCCCCATCTCCACCTTCCATTTAACCACAGTCCACGTTAGAAGAGGATGAGTTCTTTGCAGGGACTCTGTGCACATTCTGCCTCAGAGTTCCTGCATGCAAAGACAGCGGGAAGAGAAATATTGTTTCATTCAACATATATCCCCCCCCCCCCTCTCTTTCTTATGAGTATTGGAGCAGCATCAGAGCATTTAGCACCCCATGCCGCGGTAGAAACTTCTACCGTGGCTTAGTAAAAGAGGACCATAGTTACGCCCTAGAACTTATTCTAGAGTAGAGATGTCAAGGGCCTCAATCCAGTTGGTTTTCATGATTTCCCCAATGAATATGATTGAGGTTTATTTGCATGCACTGCTTTCATTGTATGCTAATAGATCTCATGCATATTCATTGGGTAAATCCTGAAAACCTGACTGGATTATGGCCCTGGAGGAGGGACTTTGACACCCCTGTTCTAGAGCAAATAGTAAAAGCAGTTAATGTAGCTGGGCTTGAAAAAAATTTTGAAAATTCCTGGAGGAAAAGACAATAAACCATTAATAAGGTAGGCTAAGGAAAGCTACCGCTTATCCATGAGCTAGAGTCAGTGGCGTACCAAGGGGGGGCGGGGGGGGGGGAGGTCCGCCCCGGGTACCAAGCCCTGAGGGGGTGCTGATGTCAGAGGAGGGGCGGGACCGCGGCGGAGGAAACAGCCGAAGCAGGCAAAGATCTCTGGCATCGCGCGATCTTGTTGCAGGCTGTTTCCCCAGGGCAGTAGCGTACCAAGGGGGGCGAGGGGGAGGTCCATCCCGGGTGCCGCCTTTGGGGGGGGGGGTGCACAGCTGGCCCGGTCCCTATCGCGCTCCTACCCTCCCAGCGAAAGCAGCATCGGCGCCATTATCGAAAAAGGTAATGGCGCCAGGCCTTGGAGCACCAAGGCAGACCGCTTCTCCCCCCTCCCAGCCGAAACCCCGCTGACCATCCTATCTCTCTCCCCCCCCCCAAGTGAACCTTTCTGACCCTCCCAGCGAAAGCAGCAAACCTCCCTCCAGTAGCGTCGGCTTTATCCTCCCTCTGCCGCATCACTGATGACGTCATCAGTAACGCGGCAGAGGGAGGAGAAAGCCGCAAAGGAGGTTTGCTGCTCTCGCTGGGAAGGTCGGAAAGGTTCACGGGGGGGGGGGGGATAGGAGGGTCAGCGGGGGTTCGGCTGGGAGGGGGGAGAAGCGGACTGCCTCGGTGCTCCATTACCTTCTTCGGGCAGCAGCAGCGTTTACAATTCGCTGCTGTTGCCGGCTTCAGGCCTTGTTCTCTGCCGGGTCCTGCCTACTTCCAGTTTTCATGAAGACAGGACCCGACAGAGAGGAAGGCCTGAAGCGGGCAACATCAGTGAATTGTGAATGCTGCTGCTGCCCGATGAAGTTCAGGACATCAGGACATCGGGGAAGGAGCAGGGAGAAATCGGCTGCTGGCTTGGGGGTGAGGGTAAGGAAAGAATCGTGGAAGTGGAGAAATCGGCACGATGGCTTTGTGCAGGCTAGGGGGAGAGAGAAAGAAAGGAAAAAATAAAGAGGGGGGGCCAGGGGGAGAGAGAAAGAAAGGCAGAAAGAAAGAGGGGGACCAAGGGGAGAGAAAGAAAGGCAGAAATAAAGAGGGGGACCAAGGGGAGAGAAAGAAAGGCAGAAATAAAGAGGGGGTCAAGGGGGAGAGAAAGAAAGGCAGAAAGAAAGAGGAGGGCCAGGGGGAGAGAGAAAGAAAGGCAGAAAGAAAGAGGGGGACCAAGGGGAGAGAAAGAAAGGCAGAAATAAAGAGGGGGGTCAAGGGGGAGAGAAAGAAAGGCAGAAAGAAAGAGGGGGGCCAGGAGGAGAGAGAAAGAAAGGCAGAAATAAAGAGGGGAGCCAGGGGGAGAGAGAAAGAAGAAGGATCAGAAGAAGGACCAGAGACTCATGAAATCACCAGACAAAAAAGTAGGAAAAATGATTTTATTTTCAACTTAGTGATCAAAATGTGTCCGTTTTGAAAATTTATATCTGCTGTCTATATTTTGCACTATGGCCCCCTTTTACTAAACCGCAATAGAGTTTTTTAGCGCAGGGAGCCTATGAGCGTCGAGAGCAGCGTGGGGCATTCAGCGCAGCTCCCTACGCTAAAAACCGCTATCGCAGTTTAGTAAAAAGGGAGGGGGAATATTTGTCTATTTTTGTATAGTTGTTACTGAGGTGACATTGCATAAAGTCATCTGCCTTGACCTCTTTGAAAACCCGCGGAATATAAATGATAATTAACATTTTCTCTGCGTACAGCGTGCTTTGTGTTTTTAAAATTTTATTGTTGGTAGATCATTTTGACTTGGCCACAAAGGTAAGGGGGAGGGAGGGAGGGGAACTGCTGAAAGACATCTAATAATCCTTGCAGGCTTGACTGCAGGGAATTATTTTTGTAAAATCATGTTTTGTTATGTGACTGGCATTATCTAGACTTTAATTTCTATGAATGAATAGAATGAAAATGATATAAAATTACTTGCTTGTTTTTATGTGCGTGCGCTGAAGGAAAGTGGAGAGAGAGTGGGCTGAGGATGCTGAAGGGAAATGGGGAAGAGAGTGGGGAGAAGACGCTGATTTATAAATTGACAATTGTACAGAATATTGTTTCTTTTTATACTTTAATATAAACAATTCAAGGCTTGTGTGGATGGAATCAGGTGGTTTGCGGGGATGGGGACCGAGCTTACGGGGATTAGTCCAATAAAATTGTACTTTTTTATATCTCATTATTTGTTTTATTTTTATTTGTTAATTTATAAAGTGGTGATTGTTATGTATCAGTTTTTTCAAATTTACATCTACTGTCTTTATATTTTGCACTGTATTAGAGGACATGTGTTACTGTTTTTTGTGGTGTTGCATTGTATCCAGGGTCTGGTTTCTTGGCGGATCAGTTTAACTTTTGTCTACATATTTCTATTTTTAGTTTGTGATTATTCCATTTTGGGCGAGGGTGTATCTCTGTTCTGTGTGTATGAAAAAGACATAGTTTTCAGTTGGCATTGACTGCAGGATCAATTGACTGTGCGGGATCTGGCTTGTTTAGTTTTACAATGTATGTGTTGGTGTTCTAGTGCTCACTGCAGTGTTTAAGATGCAGCCTTTTCCTAGGTACACTCTTGTGGTGCGTTATGTAGATTGGTACTAAAAATCATATTTTTCATATAGATGGGGGGGGTGTCAAAAAATGATGGGCCCTGGGTGCCACATACCCTAAGTACGCCACTGCCTGCAACTACTCCATATGTACTTCTAATGTCATGACAATTTAGACATAATTTATGTTTTGTTATGTTTGGAATAATGGTTACATATATGAGGTTCAATAAAAGAAAATTTTCACTGCCTGTTTCTATTCTGACCATTTATTCCATTTCATGGTTATTGCAAAAAAAAAAAAAAAAAAAATTTTTTACATGGGGGGGGTGTCAAAAAATGATGGGCCCCGGGTGCCACATACCCTAGGTACGCCACTGGCTAGAGTAGCATTTAATCTTGTTACTTTTGGCACTCTTGTCAGGTACTAGTGACCCAGACTGGCCACTGTTAGAAAGAGGATACTGGGCTAGATGGACCTTTGGTTTGGCTCTATTGAACAAGTCTTAGATTCTTTCATGTGCAGTAAGTAGCACTGGATCTCAGAGCTGCCACACAGCCTTCCAGAAAAGTGTGACATGGCAGCAGTACTTTGTATCCAGAGCATGGAGAGATGGGGTATGAGGGCATGTCATATATTTTGACAGCAGATAGGGCACAACATTCTTGACACCTTTATCCCTCGTTTTCTCTAACTTGTACTATACTCCTCATATTATATTTATTTGTTAGGATTTGTTAAGCACATTTATGAAGAAATTCACCACAGGAAATGTAAAGCAGATACAACTTGACATAAAACTAACAATTTTGTTAACAGCAAAACAATAAGAAAATGAGCAAACATAAGCAATCAGTGAGGCACACTTGGAGATGGTAAACTGCATCCTAATAATAGAACTAACAAGATACATTATCAAAAAAATGCACATTTACCAACACTGTAGAATAATCAAATAATAGAAATATGATAAATGTCAGCAGAATACAAAATATACCATAACAGGCAGCATGGGAGAATATTCATATATCTTTGTTGCTCACAAGGTCAGCACAATGAAACACCTTAATACTATATATCTATAGCATATCCCCTTGCTTCTGCTTTGAACATCTCTGCCCTCAGGAGATCCCCACTCAACTGTAAACCAATGTTTAATTTCAAAGCAAGTTCAGGGAAACATACGCACATAAAGAAATACTGAAAACAGGCCATAGCAGCTCTAAGTTGTCTATGTCCTGCACCAGTAAACTTTTATAAAGCTTGTCATAGCAGATTAGTGGGTGTGTTTATATTTGCAGAGGGTGGAATTCGAAACTGTCAGCAAAGTAGTCTTTCAAAAGTAAGGTTTGATTAGGACAGAACATTCACAAAAAAAAGAGTACCAAAACCACCTAATTATAGTAGCCTGAATGAACTGAAAGGCTCCATTCTGTTGTACGGAATAGCCCTCCTTATACTGCAAACAAGTGGCATGATATGTACATTAGAATAGCCCCATCCACACTATACTGTACTCCCAATCATTTCCCTACTGACACTTTTTGTGATCTTGGACAAATTACTGTCTCCTATTTCCTCAGGCACTTTCTATAATAAGATATTTGAGAGAGAGAGAATTATTTCACCTGAATTTTATAAATGCTGCAAGTCACCTTGAGCAATATTTGGAAAGGTGTGCTAAAAATCCAAATATCGGGCCAATATTCAGTATTCTGGTAACTTCAAAAAGTTACAGATAAGATATTACCTTTTTGCACATACTCAGTTCCAATATCCATCCACTGAATATGTCAGCCTGATTTCATATGGTTTTGCTTGGATAGATAAATTTAATAGATAGTGGCTGAATTCCAATGTTATCAGTATAAGACCATAACCCCAGAATTTCCCAGCTACTTTCCTGGATGTGCAGATATACCATCAAAATTTACCAATATACAGGCTAATATTCAGCAGATTACAGTGAGTGGATTCATTTAAATATTGGTGCCAGTTTATTTAGGTGCTCATTTTCAAAACTGAAAAATGTCCAATAAATGGCACAAAGTGCCAGATATGTGCAAATTTTTATATTCAAAGCTCATTTTAAAGACTTTTTCCTCTGTAGTTTTCTCACGGGAACATGTTGGAGGTGTGTTTTGAGTGGGACTAAGGTGGGCTTAAAATTTGGATGTTTTTCTGTGATAATGGAACATTGTAATAATGTCCAGGGCAAAAAAACAGGATTTGTTGGCTAGACCTGTTTTACTAATGACTAATTGCCAAAAAGATACCCTAACTGACAAGATAACCACTGGAAGGATAAAGACATGACTCCCCCCCACCCCCCCCACCCCATTTAATTCCCCAGTGGTGACTGACCCTCTCCCATACCCCTAAAAGGTAAAAGTGACAGTACATTCCAGGCTGTATGACAGCTGGAGATATAATGGCCATTCCTCTTTGAACAGCAATCAGATCTCTGGAGTAGCCTAGGGGTTGGTAAAGTGGAATTTAGAGAAGGGGACCCAGGTTCAAAACCCGCTTTAACTGGTACACTTGTGGTGGGAAGTGTGAGTGCCCCAAAACCAACAAAATACTGAACCCACATATAGGTGACACCTGAAGTCATAAGGGCTATTGTAGTGGTGTACAATAATTTTTTTGCTATTCCTGGGGAGCTCACCATACAATATAAGGGGATTATGATATGTACCTGTGATCTCCTACGCTGCCCTACTGCTCTGCTGGGATGTCTCTGAGGCTCCCAGACATCCTAATGGCTTATTTTTGTGCATTTTTCCCTTGGATGTTTTTTTATTAGAAAACAGCCCTTAAAGAAAAACACACTGAACCAAAAACAAATAAAATAGGGCAATCTGTGAACCAAAAAGATAGACCTTTTTGTGGTTCAAAAATTTACCATGTTTGGCACTGCATTTTTTGATGTTTTTTGTAAAATATCCAAAATCAGATTTGGATGTCATATTGAAAATGCCCCTGTTAGTGTCATTATAAGAAGAAAATCAAAAAAACTCTGTGGAGTGACAATGTTCCCAAATGGACTTTATTTGAAAGTATCAAAGTTCCAAAAGTACACTAAAATCATCCACATAAAATAATTCCATCCACATAAAAGTAAATCATCCACATAAGAGCCTTAAAGGACCTAGTCCGCTAGGGATACAGGACCCAGCACGGTCCGTGTTTCGACAAAAAGTCTTCTTCAGGGGTCCAATTGTGTGGTGAACCGGAAGTGAGACACTGCTTGCATTTGCAATGGAAAAGTGTCATAAGAGCAGTCCTACTTTGTTACAGGCCACTTGTGTATGTAAATGTATATAGAAAACCAGCACTTATACACACCTGAATCACCAAATGGACTGAGCGGTATTCTGTAAGGACATACATATGTGACATGGATGGCCATTTTTGATAGGACATCCAAGTCCAATTTGAGATGTTTCCCACAAGACGTCCAAATATCGGGCAGAAGAAATGACCATTTTCGAATCTGCAAGACATCTAACTTACTTTTTCAAAAATGGTCCAGATAGACGTCTATTTTGTTTGCCATTATCAAAAAAACCCATCCAAAACAATCCATTTGCATGTAGGAAGGGCCAGCATTTTTAATGTACTGGCCACATAAAAACATGCCAGCAGAGAAGTGGGACACTGCTGTGAACTTCACATTAAGGGTACTAGGTACACATAACACAATAATCCTGTACATTATATGGTGAGGCCTCCAAAACCTGTCTACCACCCTAATAGCTGTCATGCCTTATGGTGTCATCTATATGGCAGTACAGTGGGTTTTGTCCACCAGAAGTGAAAGTAAGGAAGTATTTCTTCACAGAAAGGGTTGTAGATCACTGGAACAAGCTTCCAGTGCAGGTGATCAAGGCCACCAGCGTGCTTGACTTTAAGAATAAATGGGACATTCTAGTGGGATCCCTACAAGGGTCGAGTTAAGGAACTAGGTCATTAATACTCAGACTTAATGGGGTGGGACAGTAGAGTGGGCAGACTTGATGGGCTATAGCCCTTTTCTGCCGTCATCTTTCTATGTTCTATGTTTCTATGTTCTAATTAGGGTGGCATATGAGCCTGGATCCCCTTCTCTGCGGTCCACTGCAGTGCTCATCAGACTACTCCAGAGACCTGCTTGCAACTCTACTAGGACTTGCCATAGTATCTGCAGCTGTCATTAAGGGAGATTTTTGAGGGTTGGGAGGGGTTCAGTGACCACTGGGGGAGTGTGTGTGGGCCATATTTTCATCCCCCCAGTGGTCATCTGGTCAGTTTGGGTACCCTTTTGGCCCTTATACATTTTAAAAACAGATCTAGACCAAAACGTCCAAATTGTGCCCTTCATTTTGTAAAATGTTTGATTATCACTGTAAAATGTCCAAGTGTTAGGCCTACCCTAATCCTACCCAAAACATGTCTCTAATACGCCCCCTTATGATTTTGATGCACCGGAGACTAGTAATATGTCCAAGTGCCAGTTTATGCTGTCATTTGGACATCTATCGTTTTCTTTTTGGGTTTTTTTTTTTTTTAAATGAGCCCCATAACATGTAAATGCAAGGGAGTATTCACATGGGCAGTCTATGGGAGGGGCAAAGGCAAGGCTGCCATATACATGTACAATTTACTCAATACAGTACCTTATATTCGCCCTTGACCCACAATTGCACTGGTCTATGACTGGCATATGACTGGGCTATGCTAGTATTCTTTCATAGAATCTGGGCCTTTTGATGTTGTTATAGAATAGGCTCCCTGCAACTGTTGGAGTACCTAAAAAGAGGCATCCTCTTATAGAATTGCCTCCTACAAGTATAGTTAGATCTTCTAATTTTAGGATATAACTGATAAAAAACAATAAACATCAAAGAAAAAACACTGATGAACACCACTTCAAAAGATTAACCCCCCCACCCCTCCTTTTTTTTTTTTACTATGCTGCATTAGAGGTTTCTATTGTGGCCCAGAGTGCTAAATGCTCCAACGCTCATAGAATTCCTATGAACAATAGCAGAACATTTAGTGCCCCGGGCTGCGGTAGAAACCTCTACCGCAGCTTAGTAAAAGAGGGCCTAAAATAGATGTGTGATTGTATATATATCAGAAAAAAACTTGACCTAGTACTCTTTCATTCCTTCCCTGATTTGTCTTGTATTCTCCACTCATTGGGGGTTGGTTTGTTGTTTTTTTTTGCCTTTTCTGTTCTTCTGAGTAATACAAATGTATATATTTGATTCCACTAGAGCAAGTACCGAACAATAGTACCTGTGGTGCAAAACCACCAATGATCACCACTTAATTGTGCCCTCAAAGAACGTCAAACCAGCTGGAAAACAGACACCTAAATTTATAATTTTTATAAACACCTAAGAACAAAAGTCCTACATATAATTAAAGGTGCTGAATGTATGTTCTGCAGTGACTGCTGGTGTAGCAGACCCAGAGGTAGACACTAGTGATATTTAAGACTGGTACCCACATAGCTAACTGAACACACAGAACAGTATATGAAAGCAGTTCTTATTTTTGCACAGTTAGGTATGCAGATACCAGCAATGAATATTGGACAGCATCTGCATAATTTATGGATCTGCTGAAGACTTAGATATTCAATGCTTGTGCCTAGACATAGCCTGACATTGACTGTCCAGATCAGATTCTACCTGTAGCAGTCAGTTCCTTTATATTTGCTGACTGTTAAGGGCCAAAATGTTGTTGTTTTTTTTTGTGTGTGTGTGTGTGGAAAGGGGGGAGGGGGGAAGAATTAATTCAGCTATTCCAGGCAGATTTTCATGAGCTCAGGACATATGTATGTCCCTCTCCCCATTTACAAAACCACAAAAGCGGTTTTTAGCGCAGGCCTTCACGCTGAAAGCCCTGCGCTGCTTCCGATGCACATGAGAAGCAGTGCAGAGCATTCAGCGTGCTGGCCTGTGCTAAAAAATGCTTTTGCAATTTTATAAAAGGGAGGGATGGTTTGTAACTTTTACTACAATGCAGAGGCAGCTTTCTTATACAGCAGTCAATTTTGTACGATTGGTGTAGAAACCACCTACCATTCCTGTTTTAAGGTCTGTTTAGCCTGGCTCTCCAATAATTATCACTCGCATTAATTTATCTTGTTTCCATTTGTTTTGGATGAGGATAAGGTTTACACCTGCACTATGGTTTTAGGGCAGTGCTCTTTCATGGTTGTACGGGATCCTGTGATTGATTTACCAAATTGCTACTGATGCTGGGCCACCCAGAAGGATTCCCAGGGGTGTAGAGTTCAGGCCTGCAACTCAGAGTATTAAGCATTTCTGCTTTTGCTTGCTTGCAATAGACTTTAAAGGTAGTCCTCAGGCAGAGCACTGTCTAGATCAGTGTTTTTCAACCTTTTTTGGGCAAAGGCACACTTGTTTCATGAAAAAAATCACGAGGCACACCACCATTAGAAAATGTTAAAAAATTTAACTCTCTGCCTATATTGACTATATATAAAGTAATTCTCTTGAATAGGAATCAAATAAACACAAAGAAAGTATTTTATAATTACTTTATTACGAAATAAAAATTATAAAATACTTTATTCAGTGTGAAACCTGGGCCTGTTTGGCTGAACACAAAGCTGATATTCTGGCTGGAATCGAAGAAAGACACACACGTAGCTCTTCGTCAACAGCTCTCAGTCTCTCTCTGTATTTGGATTTTATAGCATACAAAAATAGACAAATATACCCTCCATCCTTTTTATTAAACCACAATAGCAGTTTTTAGCGCAGGGAGCTGCGCTGAATGCCGAGCGCTGCTCTTGACGCTCATAGGCTCCCTGCGCTAAAAACCACTATTGCGGTTTAGTAAAAGGTGACCATATTGTAAAATATAGACAGCAGATATAAATTCAGAACTGTGCATAGTAAGTGAAGGGAAGTTTTCATCTCTGGGAATTTACCCAGTTAACTATTAAGTTATTTGGGCAAATTCCTTTGAAAACTGTGGTAATACTGCCTCCACTTTGCTAAATTTAAAATAAAATCATTTTTCCTACCTTGTCTGGTGATTTCTGGTTGCACTTTCTTCTTCTGACTGTGCATCCAATCTTTCTTCCCTTCTATCAGCCTGTATGCTTTCTCTCCTCCACACCTCATTCCCTCCCCCAACTTTTTCTTCCTCTCTCCCTGAGCTTTCTTTCTTTTTTTCTGTTTCTCTTCTTTCCTTCTGTTTCCCTGCCTGCCCCCTTTCTTTCTTTCTCCCTGCCGTTCCCCAAGCCACTGCCACTGCCATCGGGGAACAGGACCCACCAATGGATAACAGGCCCCAAAGCCGACGCCGACGCATGCTCTCCCTGACGTCAATTCTACAATCGGAAAGGAAGTTCCGCCCAGCCAGGCAGCGATTGGCTGGCCCGAACTTCCTCTCCGACTGTAGAATTGACATCGGGGAGAAGAAGACTAGATCGCCAAGACAAAGTGAGTCCTGGGTGATCGACTCACTTTGCCTTGGCGAGCTACTGGCGCCCCTGCCTCGGGCCCCCTGTCAGCTCCGGGCCCGGCGGCCCTGCGGCACACCAGGCAACATCTCGCGGCACACTAGTGTGCCGCGGAACAGCGGTTGAAAAACACTGGTCTAGATGAAGTGATATTGTTACTAAAGAAACTAACAGCTAGGGAGTGGAAACCAGAGCACCTCATTCTGGCACAAGCAACAGAAGTTCTCTATCCAGTGTGAAAGCAGACAGTATGCCTTTACTTTTTAAAGCTGTTTGATGTTGAGACTTTTGATGCTGCAAATAAAGGCCCTGGGGTAAGGGAGGGGAGGGGTCCTCCTCTAGCTCAGTGCTTCTCTAGCCATTCCTGGAGTATCCCCTGGCCTCACTGGTTTTTACGATATCCACAATGAATATTTACCTACTTTGCTTCCATTGTATTTAGCTCTATCGCATTCATTGTGGATATCCTGTTAATCTGGTTGTTTGGGAGTACACCGGGACCAGTTTGAGATGAATTGCTCTAACTCCTGTTCAGTTACCACTCACAGTCTGTTCCCTAAGGCAGTTTTTTCCAACCCTGAACTGAAGGTCAGCGGGGATTTCATAATAATCTCAATGAATATGCTTGTGTTGGATCTGAATACATTGGACACCCAATGCATCTCATGCATACTGATTTTTGCAATCCCCAAAACCGAAGACCGGACTGGATAGATGTAGCTCAAGGAGATGGTTGGGAAACACTGCCCTAAGATACACAGCTGTTTCCTTACCAAAGGAGTGTTCCAGCACAGATTTTCAGTCATGTAAAACAGATACAGCAGAGCTTTGCAGCAAACATTCTTTGATTTATAGTAATACAGGTACCACCTGTATCTGCATTTTATCTCCAAGAAACTGAATGGTAAAAGTACTTACCAAGTCCCGGACACTGAAACACCTTGCTTTTTTCTTGGGCAACAAGAGAAATTGAACTCTGGCTGCACTTAATCCAAGCGTGAAGGGTGCTTCCAGCAGCTTAAAATTCCAGAGCTGTGTCTGTTTCTCACAGCGACAACATACAAAACCAAGTAGGAGGAAGTGCAAACAATGTATTTAGCTCATGTGCAAGGCATCCTGCTAGTACTGTCCCTGCCCTCTGAATCTCCGAGTCTCTTCTGTTCCATGAATCCACTTAGTTCATTACCCCTTTATTGGTGAAAGTCTTCTTATCTCTGCATCCAGAGGACTACTGTGTGTGCCCCCAATCTTTTTTCCCCTCTGGTCTCCTCCATACAGACATATCTTTCACTATCACTCCATGAGTGTCTTTTTTCCTCCTCCTCTGCCCTCATGTCTCATTTTTCTAGCTCTCCATTCTGGAGAGTGTCATTCTCCCTTTGTGTGTTTCTCTTTTCTTCCCTCTCTTTGTATTCTTGTATCTTTCTCTGCATATGTGTTGATTTTTCCCAATGATATAGTAACTGTTTCCTCTCTCCCACTTTTTTGTGTTTTTTTTACTCTTTTCAACCCAACTGAAGATGGAAAAGTTATGCAATAGGGAATGGGAAATGTCTGTTCTTACTGTATGTCCATCTGTTCAGGAGCAAAATTACTTCATAAAATTTAATGAAATGGAATAAAACTTGGTATGTCGAGTAGACTAGTAAAAAGACAGTCCACCAGATATTGTGCATATTTTGCCAGCTGGAAACATCTCCAGGCCTGATAAATAGCACTAAGCTGGCTAACCATTGATATTCAGTGGGAGATAGCCACTAGGCAGTGGCGTATCAAAGGGGGGCGGGGGGGGTGCACAGCCGGACAGGTCCAGAATATTCCTGGACTGTGACGGCACTAAGCGTCATCGGCGCCCCCCCTGCCCCGTGACAGTACTCAAGTTCGGCCTCCTTCTCCCGGCATCAGCAGAAATTCAGATCGGCAACAGGTGCTCAGTCAAAAGCTTCCCCTGACTCAGCTTCCTGTTTCCGTCCAGGCAGTTCAGTCAAGGGAAGCTTTTGACTGAGCACCTGTTGCCGATCTGAAGTTCTGCTGATGCCGGGAGAAGGAGGCTGAACTTGAGTGCTGTCGCGGGGCAGGGGGGGCGCCGATGCCGCTGAGTACCGTCGTGGAGGGGGGGCGCGGATGCTGCTCAGTGCTGTTGCAAAGGGGGGGGGCCTTGCCGATCTTGTTTCCAAAATTGGAAAGGTGAGGGAGAAAGATGTGCCTGTGGTGGATGGAGAGATTGAGAGAAGGGGACAGAAGATGGAAGTGGGGGAAAAAGAGAGAAGGGACAGATGATGGAAGTGGAGAGAAGGGGGAGAGAGAAGAGGGCAGATGATGGAAGTGGGGTGAAAGAGAGAGAAGGGGCAGATGATGGAAGTGGGGGAGAAGAGAGAGAAGGGGCAGATGATGGAAGTGGGGGAGAAGGGGCAGATGATGGAAGTGGGGAGAGAGAAGAGGACAGATGATGGAAGGAGGGGGGAAAGAGTAAAAAGGGGCAGATGATGGAAGTGGAGAGAAGGGGGAGAGAGAAGAGGGCAGATGATGGAAATGGGGGAAAGAGAGAGAAGGGGCAGATGATGGAAGTGGGGGAGAAGGGGCAGATGATGGAAGTGGGGAGAGAGAAGAGGGCAGATGATGGAAGGAGGGGGGAAAGAGTGAGAAGGGGCAGATGATGGAAGTGGAGAGAAGGGGGAGAGAGAATAGGGCAGATGATGGAAGTGGGGGGAAAGTAAGAGAAGGGGCAGATGATGGAAGTGGGGGGAAAGTGAGAGAAGGGGCAGATGATGGAAGTGGGGAGAAAGTGAGAGAAGAGGGCAGATGATGGAAGTGGGGGGAGAGAAGAAGGCAGATGATGGAAGTGGGGGAAAGAGAGAAGGGGCAGATGATGGAAGTTGAGAGAAGGGAGAGAGAGAAGAGGACAGAGGATGGAAGGAGGGAATAAATAAAAGGAGGGCATATGATGGGGGAAAAGGATTGAGTTAGGGAAATACTAGAGGGGGTGAGGGAAAGAGGTGGCAAGCTGTAGGTAGAGAGTAAAAAAGGAAATTGATGAGAAGGTAGTAAGAACCAAAGAACGTAATCTAGATGGATGCAGAAAATAAATTATAAAGGAAAATGAGGGAAGAAAGGGATTGCAGAAGAGAGGTGTGGGAGAGGGAAGGAGAGTAGAGAGATGCCAGACCAATGGGGGTGAAAGGAGAGATAGAAGGGGGAGGCATACAGTTTCTGGAAGGGGCATAGAAGGAGAGAAGATGCCATATAGGGGCAGAGAGATGGCAGACAGTGGATGGAAGGAAGAGAGTAACAAGAAGATGAGGAAAGCAGAAACCAGAGAAGACATGTGTCACTATTTCTGTGGTGTTGCATAATATGCAGAGTCCAGCTTCTTGCTGGTTCTATTTAACCTTTGTCTATGTATTTCTATTTTATCCCCCCTTTTACAAAACTGTACCCCCACTACCATTCAATGTCTGCCCTTTCTCTTTCCATCCACCCCTCTTCAATCAAGAAAACTGAACAAGCCAAATTATTATAGAATGCTACACAGAAATATCATGCTAACAGAATACTGCAGTCACACATGACAGGAATAGTGTTAGGGGAGTGCCCCCTAGTCCAAGAGAGCCCTAAGCCAGCTGGACGCTAAAGAAGCACTGCCTGGGCTTTGCAGTCCCTAGTTATGTCTCTAGCAGGATACATATTTCAAATCTGATATATTCTAATGACAAAATAGAAATAAAATGATTTTTTTCTACCTTTTGTTGTCTCTGGTTTCTGCTTTTATCTTCTTTTCCTTCTAGCGTCTGCCCTGTCTCTTCTATCCAGCATCTGCCTGTTCCATCCACTGTCTGCCCTTCCAGAAACTGTCTGTCTACCCCTGCCATCTCTCTTCTAGACCCCCCCCCCCTTTTGGTCTGGCATCTATCATCATCCCTCTGTTCCCTCATGGTCTAGCATCTTTCTCCTTTCATCTCTCTTTGCCTCCCCCCTGTGGTTTTTAGCATCTCTCTCTTCTCATTTCCTCCGCTCAGATCTGTTATCTCGGTCTCCTTCCCCGTTCTCTGGCATCTCTCTCTTCCCTTTCCTTCTCTGGTCTTTCCTTCTCTGGTCTTCTTTATTTTCTGCCTCCGTCTAAATTAAATTCTTTCTTACTATGCAGTCCTCAGTTTTCCTCTTTTCACTGTTTCTACCCATAGCATGTCACCCCTTTCCTTCACCCCTCCACTATCTCACTAATTCTATCTTCTTCCCCCATCCAGCATATGTCCTTTTTCTTTATCTCTCCTTCCATCCAGTATGTGTTCTCTTTCTCCACTTCCATTCAACATTTGCTCCCCCTTCTCCTCACTTCCATCATCTGCCCTCTTCTCTCTCCCCACTTCCATCATCTGCCCCTTCTCCCCACTTCCATCATCTGGCCTCTTCTCTCTCACCTTTCTCTCCACTTCCATCATCTGCCCCTTCTCTCTCTTTCCCCCTTCCATCATCTGCCCTCTTCTCTCTCCCCACTTCCATCATCTGCCCTCTTCTCTCTCCCCACTTCCATCATCTGCCCCCTTCTCTCAATCTCAATCTGTGCATGCATGAGAGGCCCACTGCAAGTGGCAGCTACTCAGGAAGACTAGCTGGATGCCCAATTTGGAAGAGTTTTGGTAGAGAGGAGATCTTCACTTGGCAGGACTTAGGGATCAGACCCACCCAAAATTTGCAGTTTAGTTATGTCACTGATAGGAGAACATGTTCCCGCTTTTGTAGCATAGAAACTTACATATAGTGAAACACAGCAGTTAGAGGAATCCTGTTTTCAAAGTGCCTTTCCCTGTTCTCTACATTTCCAAGCCTGAACTTTCTCTATATTCCAGTACTACCCTCATATGCAACTGCCCCATCTCTACCATCTGCAACCAAATGCCCATAATCCCCCAAATTAACCCTGCAACTGGCCCACCCCCAAACTGTCTTAATAACCCTTGCCTCCCCAAATTTGCCCCTACAGTTGGTCCACCCCACAAAATTACACCCCTTCACAACTATCCCACCACTCCAAACTATCCTATCCCCCAAATTATCCCTACAATTGCTCCACCAACCATTATAACCATCCTCAAAATCTACTTACCACAACTGTTCTTCTATGCTATAAACTGCCCAAACCCCTACAAGTCCCTGCATGCCTCATCACCCCATAAATTCATAAATTCTATATATTCCATGAACTTTCCCACCACCCCACAAATTGCCCCACCAACAAACAAATACCCTATCACCCCACAAATTACTCCTACTTTCAAAAATATCCCAACTGCTCCATCGCATTGTACTTTGCTCCCACTCCTATGAATAACCCCTTAACTGCTCTACTATCCAACAAACTACCTCAACCCAATAAGCTAAATGCTACAATTGCCCCACCAGCCTGCAAACTGCCATAATCCAAAAATTAAGCTTACAGCAACTGTTTAACCACCTCCCATATACCTTCTCTACCTGTCTCACTTCAGTGAATTACCCCCATAACCACCTCATTACACCACAACTACCCTACCCCTAGAAACTACCCCCACAACTATACCACCTTGTAAACTGCCTAACCCCAAGTACAACTCTCCTACAAGTGTACCACTACTCTGAAAACTGCCCCACCACCTCACAAATTGCTTTGCTCCCAAACTACTTCTACAACCATCTAGCAAATCACTCCCACTCTAAAGCTATCCCCTACCAACAAAACTACCCCTTGCACATACATACGAGAACTGACAATTAAGTTCATGAACTTGTCACTGTGCGCTTAAATTAGCAGCACCATACAAACAGCTTGGTAAGGTTTCATAACCTTGGTATATCGGTGTCTCACAGCAGTGTCGACGTGTGGTGGTTGGCTTGCTGAGTGGCATTCATTATTGTTGCATGTTTTTGTGTGCTGTCGCGAGAATGTTGGAGCTTGAATTAGAGCAATGAACAAATATTAAATTTCTTCTTAAACTTGGCAAGAGTGGAAGTGAAATCAGGGACATGTTAGTCCAAGTTTATTGGGATAATGCCATGAAGAAAATGGCAGTGAACAAATGGATTAAACGTGTTTCTGAAGGTATAGAAAGCGCTACTGATGAAGAGAAGTCAGGTCAGCCAGTAATGAGAACAGATGAAAACATTGCAAAAATTCATCAAATTGTGGTCAAAATCATTGTCTGATTGTGAGAAACATAGCAGACCAAGTAAACATCGATTGAGAAACAGGAAAATCTTAACTGAAAATCTTGGCATGAGAAAGGTGTGTGCAAAAATTGTCCCAAAGAAGCTCACCAATGAACAAAAACAAAGGAGAGTCAAAGTTTGCTAAGACCTTTTGGAGAGGCAAGATGATGTTTTTGGGCCTTGTTATCACTGGTGATGAAACATGGGTGTACCAATATGTCCCTGAAACAAAGTATCAAAGTGCACAATGGAAGTCAGCCAATTCTCCATGACCAAAAAAGTTCCGCCAGTCCAAATCAAGAGTCAAGAAAAGAAGCACAAGTTCAGGTCATTTTTGTCTAACGTTTTCATGCAGCCTTTTCAGTAAACTTGGTTAACTGTCGAGTTGGGACAAATTCATAATGAACAATCCCTCTGATATCAAAAAAGGTTAGGACCAGGTCAGAGTTAAGGCTTGGGGCTGGCACATACAGTGAATATGAATTGCTCACTGCTGGCAAAAAAATGAAGGCTTTAAAAGGTTCAGAGGTGTAGTTGGAGGGAAAGTTAAGAGATGCCTAGTTGACTGGGGGAAGTGGGAGGGGAGGGAGAGATGCTGGGAGGGGACAGGGTTTTGTGACCATCCACTTTGGGCTTAGGCCCACCCAAAAATGAATGTCTGGCTACACCCTTTAAGTAAGCAAAGCAGGAGGGATGTCTACTCCCTCCTGCCCGGGAGCCACCATGCAACCCTCCCCTGCTGAGGCAAGCTGGGCAGGAGGGATGTCCACTTCCTCCTGCCGCCAACCCCCCAGAATCTGAACCCTCCTCCCAACACCACCCCCCAAGTCTCATGCCTACCACCCTGCACCCCTAACTCTACCCCCAAATCCCTTCCCCCCAGTACCTTTCAGTTGAATGCTCGACTGGCGGGATGCTCAAACCCTCTGGCCGGCTGGCCCACCACTTCCAAATGGCAGGCCTTCCCCTTCCCAGTGGTTTGAAGGATTCCTCCACTCAAGAAGATACAGAGTAAAAGCAAACAATGAACAATCAGAATCCTGGAACAAACCTTGCAGAGTCCCCAATGGCTCCCCACTATCACCAACACTCTTCAACCTTTACATAGCCACACTTAGTGCATGCTTAGACAAACAAGGTATAATGTCATACAGCTACACAGACGATATCACCATCTTCCTGCCTTTTGACCAAACCACCACCAACACAACGAACAAACATTGCACTAGAAACAGTGTCAAAATGGATGAGAGACCACAAATTAAAACTGAACCAAGACAAAACCAAATTCTTACTTCTAGAAAGCCCAACCATAACAAACCTAGAAATAAACTCCATCACATATCCCTTACAACCCAACCTAAAACTGCTGGGAATAATGATAGAAACATAGAAATGACAGCAGAAAAGGGCCACGGCCCATCCAGTCTGCCCACACCAAGACCCACCCCCTATCTACCTCCATGAAGAGATCTGACATGCCAATCCCATCTTTTCTTAAAATCTGGCACACTGCTGGCCTCAATTACCTGTTGTGGAAGACTATTCCAGCGATCAACCACCCTTTCGGTTAAGAAGTATTTTCTGGTATCACCATGAAATTTGCCACCCTTGATTTTCCACATATGCCCTCTTGTCGCCGTGGGTCCTTTAAGAAAAAAAGAGATCTTCTTCCACCTCAATACGGCCCGTGACATATTTGAACGTCTCGATCATGTCTTCTCTCTCTCTGCGTTCTTCGAGTGAGTATAGCTGCAAAGGCTGCACCATACAACTTCAAATCAGCAAAACGGTTCAGAAGGCATTCGCAACCATGCACAACTTAAGACAAGTCTGAAAATACTTCAACAATGAACAATTCAAACTCATAGTACAAGCGCTAATTCCTAGGACTCCTGGAATACTGTAACATACTTTACCTGTCATGTCCCGCCAACATTACAAACAATCAAGTTTCAAGTTTATTAAAAATTTGATTAATCGCTTAATCCACATTCTAAGCGATTTACATATTACTAAAATTACAATAAAAAGGGGAATAATACACTGAATAGAACTGAACATACTATTGACAAAACTATTGACAATCCAAAATATAGCCCTAAGACTAATATACTTGCTGAAAAAATACAACATTCCAAGACTCACAATGGCTCCCAGTACAAGCACGCATACAACACAAATTCTACTGCACCTTATTCAAAGCCCTAAATAGAAATGGACCAAGCTATCTGAACAACCGCCTAATCAGGAAAAACACATCCAGACCAAGAAGAACTCAAGCACACTTTACCCACCCCCAATCAAAGGCATGCAAAGCAAAAAAATATATGACGGTGTACTAGCCACCAGAGCAGCAAAAATAGACCACCACTTCTCAAATCTGCTAACCACGACGCCCAACTACAAAACATTCAGGAAAGAACTGAAAACCAAAGTATTCAAGAAATTTGTCAAATGAACTAACCAAACCGTATCGACCATTCCCAGATCCCAACGCATACTATAGCTATCAACCTTGTAATCTCCCTGGGAATACCCAGGCTAATTTCTTGTTGTAAACCGCCCAGGACTGAAAGGTATTGGCGGGATAGAAGACATCAATGTAACGATCATGGGGGACTTCAACTTTCCAGGGATAAACTGGAATTTGGGAACCTCAACCTGCAGCAGGGAAACAAAGTTCCTGGAGATGATAGGAGATTGCTTCCTTGAACAAATGGTGGGAGAACCGACAAGAGGGACCGCAACCCTGGACTTGGTACTAAATGGCATAACTGGAAGGACAGCAGATGTAGAAGTCACGGCTCCGCTGGGGACAAGCGATCACAACATCATCAAATTTAAAATTGGCATCGGGAGGGGGAAACAAATCAAGACCAAATCCACAACCTTAACTTCAAAAAAGGGAATTACGACAGCATGAGAGCCATGGTTAATAAACGGCTCAAGAAAAGGAAAGCCAAAATCCAAACAGTCGATCAAGCATGGTCCCTACTAAAAAACACCATCACCGAAGCATAGAATCTTTACATTCTGCAGATACCCAAAGGAAGGAGAAACAAGAACAAAGGAGAACCAGCTTGGCTATCTAAAGAGGTGAAGGATGCAGTGAGGGAAAAGAGGAACTCATTTAAAAAATGGAAACGTGAAAAAACAACGGAGGCCTGGAACTGTCACAAGATTGGCCAGAAAAAGTGTCATAAGGCGGTAAGAGACGCCAAAAAGGTCTACGAGGAAAAGATAGCGCAAGAAGCCAAAAACTTCAAGCCCTTTTTTAGATATATAAAAGGGAAAAAACCAGCAAGAGAGGCAGTAGGCCTTCTCGACGACCAGGGAAGAAAAGGGTGTATCAAAGAAGACAAACAGATTGCAGATAGGCTAAATTCGTTCTTTGTCCCTGTATTTACCAATGAGGACACCACAACAATACCAGAAACAAGGAGGGTATTCGAGGGAGACATAGAGGAAAGCCCTACCACAGTGAATGTGGATTTGGACAAAATACACTATCAGATTGACAAACTAAAAAGTGACAAATCCCCTGGACCGGATGAAATTCACCCAAGAGTATTAAAGGAACTTAAGGTTGAAATTGGAGAACTATTACAAACCCTAGCAAACATGTCAATTAGAACCGGTCAAATACTGGACGACTGGAAGATAGCGAATGTCATCCCAATCTTCAAAAAAGGATCGAGAGGAGAACCTGGCAACTATAGACCTGTGAGTTTTACATCGGTTCCTGGGAAGATGGTTGAAGCACTAATCAAGGATAGCATAGTGCAACACCTGGAAAATCATGACCTAATGAGAGCAAGTCAACACGGCTTCAGGAAGGGGAAATTATGCTTGACAAATTTACTTCAATTTTTTGAGAAGGTGAACAAACAAATCGATAGCGGAGACCCGGTGGATATAATTTACTTGGACTTCCAGAAAGCGTTCGACAAGGTCCTGCATGCAAGGCTTATGAGGAAACTTCAAAGCCACGGAATAGAAGGGGATGTACTCAGATGGATAGGAAAAAGGCTAGAGAATAGATTGCAGAGGGTAAGCATTAATGGGAATTTCTCGGACTGGGAGAAGGTGACAAGCGGCGTACCCCAAGGCTCGGTTCTTGGGCCCATCTTATTCAATATCTTCATAAATGACCTGGAAGAGGGCACGACAAGTAATATAATCAAGTTTGCAGATGACACAAAACTATGTCGGGCAGTTGGGTCACAAAAGGACAGCAAGGATCTCCAGAAGGATTTGAACCAGCTGGAGGAATGGGCAGAAAAGTGGCAGATGAAGTTCAACATAGAAAAATGCAAAGTGATGCACCTGGGTAGGAAAAACAAGGAACATGAATATAAAATGTTAGGCGTAATATTGGGCAAAAGCGAACAAGAAAGGGACCTGGGGGTACGGCGGCAAAGAAGGCAAACAGGATGTTGGGCATGATAAAGAAGGGAATCACGAGTAGATCGGCAGACGTCATTTTGCCGCTTTACAGAGCAATGTTCAGACCACACTTGGAATACTGTATCCAACACTGGTCTCCATAGCTAAAGAAGGATATAACCCTGCTAGAAAGGGTACAGAGGCGAGCCATGAAACTAGTTAAAGGAATGGAAAATTTGAGCTACAAAGAATGCCTCGGAAAACTGGGACTTTTCTCCCTTGAAAAGAGGAGACTACAAGGGGATATGATAGAGACTTTCAAAATACTAAAAGGATTCGACAAAACAGAGCATGGAGCACCTTTATTCACATTGTCAAATGTGACACGAACAAGAGGTCATGGACTCAAACTGAGGGGCAGCAGGTCCAGGACAAATGTCAAGAAGTTCTGTTTCGCACAGCGAGTGGTGGACGCTTGGAATGCTTTCCCGGAGGAGGTTGTGATGGAGGCTACCATTTTGGGATTCAAGCGCAAGTTGGATGCATACCTTCTTGCAAATCACATTGAGGGATACGGGTAATCAAGGTCTCCATCAGGGAGCACCTAGCATTGGCCTCCGCGTGTGCGGGTCGCCGGACTAGATGGACCTAGGGTCTGATCCGGTGAAGGCGTTTCTTATGTTCAATGTAATGTAATGTAATATTCTGGGATGCGCCAAGAAGGGACCTAAGGCTGATTGGCTCAGATACCTAAGGCCCTTAATTGTCCTCAGTTGTCTCATCTTAAAGAAGAATTTTTTCAATAGACTGGTGATGTATGTTGAAGGTTAAGTTCAAGTCTATTGTGGCTCCCAGGACTTTGGAGGTATTTTCTATCTTTAGATTCTTACCTGTGGACAGTTCCAGTTCTGTGCTAGGTAGAGAGTTATAGTCTCTTAACCATAGTATTCTTGTTTTAGATTTGTTTAGTTTTGGGAAGTTTCTCATCGTCCAAGCACTTAGGTCGTCAATGGTATTTTTCAGGTATATTAGGGTGCTATTGAAGGATTCTTTGGCTATGCAAAGAATGAAGATATAATCTGCATAAGAGAATATATGATCCTGGGTCAAGGGGAGGTTATTTCCCAGTGCTCTTAAATAGATGTTAAATAGTGCAGGAGATAACGGTGAGCCTTGTGGAACTCCACAGTTGGCCTTCCATTGTTGGGATCTCTTTTCATCTTTCCAGACTTCATAAGTTCTATCTTTTAGGAATTATGAAAACCATTGCAGTACCACACCCTGTATCCCAAGTTCATTTAATTTGAGAAGTAAGAGAGAGTAGTCTTCTGCATCAAATACTGCAGAGATATCAAATTGTAGTAGTATAGATTGTTTGCCTTTGCTGAATTGATATCTTATTTTAGATGTTACTTCAAGTAACAGGGAGTCAGTGTTGTGTCTTGGTCTGAAGCCATGTTGTGATCTTTGAAATCTATCTGTTTGTTCTATGAATTTAGCTAGTTGCATACTTACACAGAATTCAAGTAGTTTTCAGGCCATGGAATCCCCGCTACCAGCCTGAAGTTTTCTACTTTGGTCAGGTCAAGGTTTGTAGCTTTAAGTATAGGTGTCAATGCAATAGCTGATATTTTTTTGAGGTAGAGTTCATTTTCTAAGCATCTGTTTACTAGGTTCGTCAGCCATTGCAGAAAGTCAGGGGGAGCCTGAGTTAACAGGCTAGCTGGAAATATATTTACGTAGCAATGTTTTTTGGATATTCTCTTCAACCAGTTTAGGATCTCTTGCGTGTTGACTGGGTTGAACTTTGACTAGCATCTGTCAGCTGGAATCCCTTCATTCTTGTATTCAGTTGAGTGAAGATCTATGTTATCTTCTGGGTTGTTTGTGAATGATGTCCTCACTATTCTGATTTTTTCTGAAAGTGGTATGCTAGGTTGTCTGGTTGTTGTGATGCTGGTCCTTCAGTTTTGTCTTATGTGGAGATCAGTGAGTTGTTGATTCTGAAGAAGCATTTTGAGGAATTTTTAGATTGGGTAATCAGATTATCATAGTATGAATTTTTTGCTTCCATTACTGCTAATTTGAAATATTATTATTTTTTTCTCCAGTAGGGTTCCAGTAGGGTTCTAGACTTTGTTCTTTTCTCTAGGTTCTTTCTGCTCATCTTACTTATTTCCTCATGGCCTTAATATGTTCTGTGAACCATAGATTATTTTGCTGTTTTAGTTTTCTTGTTTTTATTGGTGTGATCCTATCTAGAACGGTGTTTGTTAGATTTTGCCAGGCTGTAATGTTGTCGTCTATGACTCCAATCATTGGTTCTAGTTTTTCATTGATTTCCATCCAGAATTCTTATGTGGGTATTTTACCACATTATGTAATGTGTCTTGTTTCTTTTGTTGTTTGTATCATTATCTTGGGTATTTTTAGGAAGAAATTTAGGAGATGGTGATCTGACCATTTAACTGGCTTTCATACTACAAAATCTATCAATTTGTGATCTGGACTATTTGCTGAGTGTGAGATTAAATCTAGACAGTGTCCACCTTTGTGAGCAGGGACATGTGGGGAGATGGTGAGTTGTTGTTCTATTAAGCTTTGGAAGTTTTTTTTTTACTTTTGGATCGTCCTGTAATTCTTGGTGTAGATTTAGGTCCCCTGTCCCCAGATTGGGGTAGTTAGTGATACAGTGAGAAATCATGGTTGTGATTTTATCTTGTGTTCCACTTACCTGGTGGGGTCTGTATATTAAGAGCAGTTTTATGTCTTTCCCGCCTTCCTGGTTTTTCAGGTTGCAGACAATGTATTCCATTTCTTGGTTGTTACAGCTGTCTTGTTTTTGTAGAGCGAGGAATGATTTGTACATTAGGATGAGGCCCCTGCTTCTTCTATTTACACTTTGGAGCTTGTTTTACTTCTGTCATACCATTTTGCAACAGTTGTAATATGCCATTTTCTTCTTTTAGAACCAACAGAGACATTTTATGAGCCTTAATTGTTAGATTTATTATTATCCTAAGACAGTGTTCCGCAAATGTTTGTTTGCTCCGGCACACTAACGGAGCAAATGTTTTTCTGTGGCACATCCACAACCCCACCCTACTCCACATCCAGCCCCATCCAAACCTCATCTCATTTTCCCTGAGCTCGGAGCCGTGTCTGGAGGGCCTCCAAGCATGCGTGGATGTCAACGCGCATGCTCAGATGCCCTCCACACACTGCCACGAGCTCAGGGAAAATGAGATGCGGTTTGTGTAAGGGCAGAGAGGAGGAGAGGCGCCAATGCTGAAAGTGACACTCGGTATACAGGTACATCATGTGTCCTTCAGTCCCTGGCGGCACACCCGGAATCTCCCCACGGCACATAGTTTGTGATTCACTGTCCTAAGATTTCTTATTGATATTTTCTTTAATTTTTGAGCACCTTCCTCTCATAATATGGGCTTGATGGAAATGAAAAACTGTTTAAATAATTTTAAAAATATGACTCTCCTATCAGCACACATAGAATTCACAGCTAATTAATCATAGTGAAACCTCTTACTAAGCAGACAGGTGAAAGACAATGGAGGGAAAGACTGTGTCCAAAATGAAGCCAAAACCTACAGCTGGACTGCATACCAGACTTGTTTTCTAGATATACAGGGATTTTTTCCAGCACACATCCCTGTGGTTGCCATTTCTTCTCAACTCTTGTGTGGGAGTGAAGTTATTAAAATACCAAACCATATAATTGCATGACAATTTAAAAAACAAATATTAACCAACCAGAACAAAGGAAATGGATCAGGAAAGAGCAGCTAACTTCTTCCAGAGGGAGAAAAAAATAGCATTTGGAAATGTCCTCAGGGTTAGATACCTTAAAAGAATATCGTAACAGCATAAACATAACATGAAATCTATTTCTAGACCGCATTACCTTTAAGTTCTATACGGTTTACATAAGAATAACTAAGAACATATCAGATGCAAGAAGAATTTAAGAGCCCAGAAATTTTGAAAATAAATAGTTTTCAATTGTTTTCTAAAATGGAAATAAAAAGCCAAGGAAGATAACAAAGATTTAAAACCCTTGTCCTATGCTGCAGCCTGATATCTCTTAAGTTTACAACCCTTCACCCTTCACCATTGGGAAAGTTAGTAAAGCTTTAGCACTTTGAGAGTATTTTTGACTAGAGAAGCAAAATCAATCAATCATATATGATAGGGCAGGGGTAGGGAACTCCGGTCCTCGAGAGCCGTATTCCAGTTGGGTTTTTAGGATTTCCCCAATGAATATGCATGAGATTTATTTGCATGCACTGCTTTCAATGCATATTCATTAGGGAAATCCTGAAAACCCGACTGGAATACAGCTCTCGAGGACCGGAGTTCCCTACCCCTGTGATAGGGCTTCACCATCTAGTACTCAATAATAAATGCAGCGCAATTTGAAAATGACCCGTGCCTCCACCATAGTACCCAGGAAGCTTTTTCTATACTTTAACCTTTTCCTATCATAATAAATTTTACGTTACGCTGGTTCCAATCATAATTATTTTAGCAAAGTTTTGTTATCATTTACGGCTATTGTAAACATAATATAAATAAGTCATAAATCTATAAATTCAAATATTTTGTGTTCCTGTCGTGTACTGTATGTCCCATGCCATGGGACATACGATGGCAACAACATTTTTGGAATGTCCCGTCATCCAGGACACACAATAGGAAAATGTTAAATCAGGCAGAAAAAAAAAATCCCAGCATCTATGTACTTTACTTTGGCCCAAAACAATTGGTAAAAGCCTTTAGCTTCCAATAAGAATAATACCCACAGCTCAAATATTGCAAAAATTAGATGTTACTAATAATAATGGGGTTTCAGTACGGGCTCAGTCAACCCTCTGAATCATAGTTAGCCCTAGGCAAGTGTTTATAGATGACTAGCACCAGACCACAGGTCTAAATAAACACTGCTCCATACATCATAAATTCCCCTATTTCAATTTTTTTTTTTTTTTTTTTTTAGTGCAAATAAATATAAAGTGCAGGTATGCATTCAAAAAAAGGGGAAAAGGACTATAAGGTGCTTTAAATCCCTGAAAGTCAAACTCAGTCAAAAATAGTCATATACAAAATATGAAAAATCTAATAAAGGAAAAATCCCCCAAAAATCACAATTTAACATCAGGCAGCTAAAATGCTGTTCAACTTAGCTGAATCCTCTCAGGCTTGTGTTGCCACTTTATCTCCACTCGACAGAGCCCCGTTTCAGAATCTTCATCAGGAGTGGGAAATACTGGAGAGACGAAAGAACCAGTCTGCTCAATCAAGATGAGAAACAGTAAGTCTTTCTAGTGACAGCGTAGTACAATCACACTGAGACTGAAGGCAATGAAAAACAATGGTGTCCCAGCGTTTAAAGACACCCTGGAGCTCCACCAACAGCAATGCACTCAAAGTGTGATGACATGTAACTGACGTCAAAATGCAAACAGCTGGATATTATAAAATGTATACGGAACCCAGAGCGCCAAAATGTTTACAGTTGGTAAACATAGAAATTCCTGAGGTAATTATTATTTTTGTTTTTTTTGAAGCCTATATGGTAAATAAATATATTGCTTTGGAACAGAAAAAGGATATCTCAACTCGAACTCCGTTTTTTGACTGGAACACAATGGAAATTCTTCACCTGTTTCCAACTTTTTGCTCATAAGCTAGATTTCGTAGCAGGTTCTCAAAAATTTTTCAAAGACTGACTAGTACAAAATTCAGCAGTTAGGTTGATTTTTAAATTGTCAAAATATGACTATATAATGCCTTATTATTGAAAGCTGCACTGGCTTCCAGTACAGAGATGAGTACTTTTTAAATTTGGCTGTATTTTTTAAATAAAGCTTTAACCCCCTCTTTTACTAAGGCGCACTAGCCAATTTAGTGTGCGCTAAATATAAGCACGCGCTAAATGCAAACGCGTTCATAGAATATAATGGACGTGTTAGCATTTAGCGTGCACTAAATCGGCTAGCGACCCCTTAAATGACTTACGGCCAAAATATTTAGTTGATGCATTTTTGTTTGCATCTTCAGAACATGCGTCACGAAGTCCTTCTTTGCTTTTCCTTCGGTGAAAGGTTGCTCACACAAAAGATATACAACTTGCTTTTCAAGCAGCTCTTTGGTACCCTGAATTTTGCCCCTTGCTTGTTAATTCTACTTCTTATTTGCACTTTAGAAGGTTATTAAAAATGGAATTGTTTGTTACATATGTTAATGACTGAATTGTTTTTATGATTTGAATATTATGTAATGTCGCTGTTGATGGTCAGTTTTTTTATTTTTGTACATCGCTTTGAACTGAAAGGTACTGTGATTCATAAATAAACTTTTATGTTATGTTATTCCTTTTAAAGTTTTAATATAAAATATGATGTCAGTTAAAGAAGGCTTTTATGTGTCCATTCAGCTTAACAGAAAAAAATAACTAAACTATAGGTTAGCAGCATAGCAGTAAAAGCATTTAGTACGAGAGGCCGCTGAAAAATTATCAGCCCAAACAACAAAGTTGGGGCAGTCTCCATCAAAGACTATACACGTAGTCTAGTGATTTCCCATATTTTTTTTTTTCATTCTGTCAGAAAAATACAGAATGAAAAAGTGGAAAACTGCTGGACTAAGGGCTCCTTTTACTAAGGTGCATTAGGGCCTTAACGCGCGGAATAGGGCACGCTAAATTGCCGTGCGTGCTAGAACTTAATGTCAGCTTTGAGCTGGCATTATTCTAGAAGCGTACCATGCGTTGTAGCGCACAATAATTTAGTGCGTGTGCTAAAAACGCTAGCGCACCTTAGTAAAAGTAGCCCTAAGGGGCTCATAATCAAAAGAAAAAAACGTCTAAAAAGTGGCCTAAATGGCTACTTGGACGATCAAAAAGCCTGATCGTCAAAGTACCCATAATCAAAGCTGGTTTTAGACGTATCTAAAACCAGCTTAGGCCTTTCCCCTGCCTCTAAACGCACAAAGAGAAAAGAGGCATTTTTAGAGGAGGGGAAAGGGCGGGTGGTGGGCGGGAGGTGGGCCGACCTAGACCTAGGCATGCAGCAGGTATAACCAATACATTTGACAGGTTGCCTAGTCGGCACTTATACGTTTTGACTTAGACCAAGTCAAAACAGGTGTAAGTGCCGAAAAAGGGGCCGCTGAGCTGATCGTGGCTGCTGCGATCGGCTCAGCAGCCCCAGCAACCTGCCTACCCCCCTACAGCAATGATCGCGGCAGGAGAGATGGCTCATCTCCCCTGCCGCGTTCCAACCTTCCCCCCCCTCTCCGGCGGCACCCCAACTCCCCGATTAGGTTCGGGGCAGGAGGGAGCCCAAGCCCTCCTGCCCCGGGCACCCACAAACTCCCTGACGACATTGGGGCAGGAGGGAGCCCAAGCCCTATTCCAGTTGGGATTTCAGGATTTCCCCAATGAATATGCATGAGATCTATTTGCATGCACTGCTTTCAATGCATATTTATTAGGGAAATCCTGAAAACCCAACTGGAATACGGCTCAAGGACCGGAGTTCCCTACCCCTGTGATAGGGCTTCACCAGCTAGTACTCAATAATAAATGCAGCGCAATTTGAAAATGACCCGTGCCTCCACCATAGCACCAAGCTTTTTCTATACTTTAAACATAGATTATTTTGCTGTTTTAGTTTTCTTGTTTTTATTCAAAGTGATGTTCATACATTGGAAAGTGATGTTCATACATTGTGATGTTCAAAGTGATGTTCGTACATTGGAAAGAATAATCCAAATCATAGTCATTAGAGATTCGGGCAGCTTGTTCCAAGCATATGGCGCAGCAAGGTAGAAGGGATGGAGTCTGGCGTTGCCTTCTGAACCAAATCTATCCTGTTTATATCTTTTTAAGAAAGGTGAGTGATTGGGTTGATAAGATCAGATTAGGGCACAGATAGCAGCTGAGGAAAGTCTCTGTTTAACAATAATTTAAGTACAGCTAGAAAAAAGTAGCCCTACAGAGCACATATTTTGCAAAGGTCTTTTCAGTTAAATAATAGTGCCTGATTAAAGGGAAAAGTTAAAAGGGCAGGATCAGTGCATAATGACTCATCCAGGAGGTATAGATGATAAAACTTTCACTTTAAAAGCACAACTAACAAAACTGCTCTTTATCCTGAAGAGGTGCTGAGTAAGGGAAAGAAAATCTCCATTTTGGAATAGCTTACGTACTGGCATTCAAACTTGGGAAAAGGTAAACTTAGGCTTCAGTAGATTATTTCATTGTCCTTCTCTTTTACTTTTTAGTTCAGTACTCTTCTTTTTCAGCAAAGTCAGTTTAGGCAATAGTGTAGCCTTAGAGTCACTGTTAAGGTTTATATATTTAAAAAAGTGTTTTTGTCTAGATTAGTATTTTACGTTGCATTTCAGAGCATAAGATAAAATCAGATTAGGGCACCGATAGCATTTGAGGAAAGTCTTGGTTTAGTGTTTAATTCCCTCCCAACCTCCTCAGCTCCCAACCACTCCAAAGCTGATCTTTTTATTTTATTTTTTTTGCATATAATTTTTATTGAAAAAGCAGTTAATACAAACAAGAAACTCCAGTCAGGAAACAAAAGAACTGGTACAACAGAAGAATAGAACAGAGTCATGGTCAAATGCCATGCAACAGAGGAAGTGCAAACTGAGCGCCCACCTGAGAAAAAATAATACAGAATCAGTCTAGAAGAAAGGGATTACCCCTCCAAAAATGGGTCCTAGAAGGTGTAGCAAGAAATCAACCCAAGAAATATAACAAAGACTGCAAGAACATTTTCAGAAAATTTTTAAACCCCGTTTGTAACACTCACCCATCCATCCACCCCGCAGAACATTCCAACCCATGCAGCACACACAAACCACAACATCCATACACCAAGTACACCGCAGTCAAACATCAAGCACTCGAGCTCGAGAGCACCCGGCCGTGCCAGTAAAAGTGAAGTCTCAGAAGGTAGACCTCCCAAATCCGGAAAAACTAAATTAGGGCAGTGCAGCAGATACAATGGAGTCGGTCACAACGTGAAACGCCCTCCACAATGAAACATAGAGCTTTTTATCGCTACTCAGGGGAGCTGTGTAGGTCTGTAGTTCAAATGTTGTGATCTCCCACATTTTATGGAGCCACTGGCCGAAGGAGGCCGGGGCCACCTCCACCCAGTGCTGGAGCAAGAGCTTTTTTACCATAAGTAATGTAGTGTATAGGAACTTCCGGTAGGGTGGGGCGAACTCTGCGGAAAATACCTCCCTCTGGTCTCCCCATAGCAAGAGGCCATAATTCCTGGGTACTGTCCGGCCAAGCAGGTCATCAAGAAAAGGTAGAACCGCAAGCCAAAGAGCTGCATGGGGGCATTCCAAAAACATATGTACCAGAGTGCCCGTGGCCCTCTGACAATGTGAGCAGGTGGCATCATCCCATAAGCCCATGGCACGTCCCTGAGCCCTGGATATATAAGCACGGTGGAGGATCTTAAATTGCATCTCCCATAGATCCGTAGATCCCGTGAATTGAATAAGGTTAGTGAAAAGGTCCAAAAATTGGACATTGGTATAGTCAATACCCAAGTCTCAGGACCACTGGGCCAGAATCTGGGTCAGATAAAAGGTGGGGAGAGCATTCTTAAGGAGCCAGTACCAAGTGGCCAAGGTATTCATCTGAAAGGGTAACTTAGTCAAATGGGCATCCAACCTTCCCAAAGACCACTGCTCTCCCCACCTGCGGTATAAGGAAAGATAATAATGCCTAGCTTGCAAGTAAGCTCAAAATTGCGTGGTAGGGAGCTCCCAACGGGACTGTAGTTGAGTAAAAGTGGGGAAAGTCCTGGTGCCCTCGTCAGAGAGATGGCTCAGGCTGACACAGCCCCGGGACTCCCACAGTCGAAACCCCGATGTACCCATCCCTGGGATGAAGTCTACATTACCCACCAGGTGCAAGAATGGAGATGCCTGGGGGGTACACCGCTGAGTTCTCCACCACCAGGCCTGGCGAAAAGGTTTCAGAAAATGAAATCGGAAATCCACCCCTGGTGACGACCGGGGATGCACATGCAGCAAAGAGATGAAGGAATGAGGTGCGAACCATTCAATGAACCAGCCAGGGGGGGGAGTACTTATAATGGCCTGAGATGCCCTCGTGGACAAAACGCAGCATGGAAGCCACATTGTATAGGCGAATATCAGGGAGATTCAGTCCACCCTGCCGTTTGTCCGGCGATAGGGTAGCGAAGCTGATTCAAGCCCTTTTGTTACGCCACAAGAAGGAAATTAGAAGAGACTTAAAGGTCTGTACATCTCTAGTCGTGAGCCATAAAGGAATCGTTTGGAGCGGATATAAAAGTTTAGGCAGTAAAACCATTTTGAATAACGCTGCTCTACCCCAAAGGGAAAGCAGCAGATCCTTCCACTTCTCACAAAGCTTACGGATAGCCTCAATGTGATGTAGAACATTATACTGATAGAGGAGATGAGGTTGGGTACTCAAATAGACTCTGAGATAGCGCATTGGTTTTCGAACCGGGGTTATCGGAAGAGCATCATGCCATTGCCATCCCAAAGTCTCGAACAATAGAGAGAGCCACAGGTAAATGTAGATGGGCTTGTTCCAGATATAACAAAATATCATCTGCAAATATATTAATGCGACTCTCTCGGGCTCCAACTTTGATGCCGAGAATGACAGGGTCGGAGCAAATCTTAACTGCCAAGGGCTCGATAGCCAGTAGGAAGAGAAGCGGGGACAGTGGGCACCCCTGCCGAGTACCGTGTTCAAGCGGAAAGGGTGAAGTGAGGTGTCCATTAACATGAAGCCTAGCCTGAGGCAAAAAATAAAGACTACGCACCCATTCCAGGAAGGTACCCTCCAACCCATATTGACCCATGACCCAAAAAAGATAAGACCAAGAAATACTATCGAACACCTTCTCCATGTCAAGACCTACAATGGCTGCTCGATTATCACCTCCCCTGCGAGAATAAATGGCCATCAAGGCCCTCATAAGATTTAAAGAGGCATATCTTCCAGGTACAAATCCCACCTGATCTTCATGAATAAGAAAGTGTAGGTACACGTTCAGACGTTTAGCGAGCAGTGCTGCAAGCAGTTTCGCGTCTTGATTGAGAAGTGATGGGTCTGTAAGATCCCACCTGGGAGGGGTCCTTGCCCAGCTTGGGCAATAAAACAACATGGGCCAAATTGTAGCGATCCACACCTTTTTGTGACTGTAAGGAATTATAAGCAGCCGCCAAAGAGGTGGAAATGAGGTCGGACAAAATTTTATAGTATTTAGGCCCATAGCCATCCGGCCCAGGAGATTTAGTTAATTTAAGCTCCTTAATACCCAGTTCCACCTCAAGGCGTTCAATGAGAGCATTCTGAGCTTGAATCTGGGCCGGATTAAGCATAGGGAGGAGGACATTCTGAAAAAAGGCTTCCCGATCAGAATCCGCAGAAGGCTTATGGGCGTAGAGATCTTTATAATAAGTCACAAATTGGTGATGGATATGGGATTCGGTCATATAGGTGTGACCCTGTGGGTCGGTGATAGCCGTAATGACCTGACGTTTGCGATAGGGACGGACTAAGCATGCTATTAACCTACCAGCTCTCCCCCCCAACGATGAAGGTTATATCGACGAAAATACAGCTCTCGCTCCGCCTGCTGGGTGAGAATCGCATCTATCTGTTGTCTAAGGGTGCGTATGTGGAGACGGTCAGCATCCTGCAAGGTCCACTGGTGGAGTCTCCGTAGTTGCTGTAACTCGCCCGATAACGTCAGCAATTCCGCTTCTAGTGTCTTTTTTTTTCCAGCAACATAGGCAATAACAAAACCACGCAGTACCACCTTGGAAGCTTCCCAGAAGAGACCTGGATCAAGATCAAGGGTGTGGCTAGTACTATAATAATCCATCCACTTAACTCGCTGATACTTGTGAAAAGCAAGGTCTTTAAAGAGATATCCCGGGAAACGCCAAGTCCGTTCAGGAGGATCAGCGGTAATTTGAAGCAAAAGGACCACAGGGGAGTGATCAGATAAAGGAACTTTCAGAATCTCTGCTTCAGCTACGATAGGCAATAGAGAAGGGGATAGCAGGAAATAATCAAGGCGTGTGTAAAGATTATGAGGGTTAGAATCAGTGGCGTACCTAGGGGGGGGCGGGGGGGGGGCGGGCCGCCCCGGGTACCAGCCCTAAGGGGGTGTTCCCGGCCTTGCCGTTCAGTCCCCCGCCACCCCCGAAGGACCGCTCGCCCCCCTGGCCTCCCCGCACCACCTATGAACAGCCGCAGCAGGATCGCGAAGTCAGCGTCAGCATCCCTGCGCTGCTTCCTACGACGCGATCCCGCCCCTCCTCTGACGTCAGAGGAGGGGCGGGACCGTGGCGCAGGAAGCAGCAGGGATCGCTGACGCTGACTTCGCGATCCTGCTGCGGCTGTTCATAGGTGGCGCGGGGAGGCCAGGGGGGCGAGCGGTCCTTCGGGGGTGGCGGGGGACTGAACGGCAAGGCCGGGAACACCCCCTTAGGGCTGGTACCCGATGCTGACTTCGCGATCCTGCTGCGGCTGTTCATAGGTGGTGCGGGGAGGCCAGGGGGGCGAGCGGTCCTTCGGGGTGGGTCGGGGCATCAGGCCTTCAGGGTGGGGCGGGCGGGCAGGCAAGCAGGCTTTCAAGGGGGAGGGGGTGACAGGCAGGCAGGCAGGCCTTCAAGGGGGGACAGGCCTTCGGGGGGGGGGTGCAGACATTCAAGGGGTGCAGGCCTTCAAGGGGGGCAGGCAGGCCTTCAGGGGGGTGCAGACCTTCGGGGGGGGGTGTAGGCCTTTGGGGGGGTGCAGACCTTCAAGGGGGTGCAGGCCTTCAAGGGGGGAAAGGCAGGCAGGCCTTCAAGGGGGGGTGCAGGCCTTCAAGGGGGGTGCAGGCCTTCAAGGGGGGAAAGGCAGGCAGGCTTTCAAGGGGGGGACAGGCCTACAAGGGGGGGGACAGGCCTACAAGGGGGGGGACAGGCCTTCAAGGGGGGGGGCAGGCCTTCAAGGGGGGGTGCAGGCCTTCAAGGGGGGTGCAGGCCTTCAAGGGGGAGACAGGCCTTCAAGGGGGGGAAAGGCAGGCAGGCAGGCCTTAAAGGGGGGACAGGCCTACAAGGGGGTGGGACAGGCCTTCAAGGGGGGGACAGGCCTTCGGGGGGGTGCAGACCTTCAAGGGAGTGCAGGCCTTCGGGGGGGGGGGTGCAGTCCTTCAGGGGTGGGGTTTAGGCCTTCAGAGGGGGACAGACCTTCGGGTGGGAGGTAAAGTCCTTCGGGGGGTGCAGGTCTTCAGGGGTGGGGTGTAGCCCTTCGGAGGGGGGACAGACCTTCGGGGGAGGGGGGTCCTGGTGTAAAAGTACACAGAGGGAGAGAGGGAAGGGGGGGTTCAAAGATACATGCATATGCCAGACTTTGGGGGTTAGAAATAATGGGTCTAAAAACAGAGGAGTGGGAGAGAGATGGTGCATAATGGGATTTAGGGAGGGAAGGAACAGAAAGGGAGAGAACTTGGAAACAGGGGATGGTGTGGAGGGGGGATAGAGATACTGGATAGGAGGATAGTTGGGAACAGAAAGGGAGAGATGGTGGATCCTGGGGTGGTGGGGAGTTGAGAAAAGGTGAATCTGTGGATGGAGACAAAAAAAAGGAAAGATGCCAGATCTCCGGGAGAGGGAAGGGAAACGGAAGGGGAGAACAGAGATGGCAGACGGATGGTTAGCACGGAGAAAGGAGACCCTGGCAAGCAAGACAACAAGAGCCTGGGACCAACAAGATTTGAATATTGATCAGAGAACAAAAGGTAGAAAAAATAATTTTATTTTCTGTTTTGTGATTACAATATGTTAGATTTGAAAAGTGTACATGAGACAGCTTGAAATGGGAACTTTTCTATTTTTGTGAATGGCAAGGCTGAGTTCAGTTAAAATATATGCTTTATAAGAAAATATAATAATGTGTTTTATAAAGTTTATAAGCATTGCTGGCATACTCGGTGAGGTGTTCCTAGTGTTGGTGGTGGTGGTAGCATGTCAGTGTGTTGAGAGGAAGAGGTAGTCTGGGAAATTCTGCTGAGCAAACTCTGGGCCCATTTCCACCCCCAGTTAGTCCACTCCACTCAACTGGTTCACACACTGAGTGGGTCTTTGGGTGTTATTTCTGGGTAGTTGTTTTAGAATCTCTTCCAGTGGTTTGTCAGTATCTCCTTCTGGTCCAAGGAAGGAAACTTTGTCAACCTTAGCATTGACCTTCAGAATATGTTTGTAACAGCGCTGCTTGTGTGGCATTAGGCTATGTAGTGATCGAAAGAAAAAAACAGACCTTTGCACATTTTTGCACTATATGGTGGGTGTATGAGGAGATTCATTTCCTGCACAGTTAAGTCCATTTTTTCTACTGAATAATAGTATAGGTACAATGAAAGTAAATAGCAAAAATGTTTGAGTAGATAATTAAGGAAATCTTTTTCATATTGCTTGCTTATGGACTGGGAAAAAAGACTGTTCAAGCAAATGTCTCCAGAACTGCTTTAATGGAAAAATGTGATTTTTTTTTTTTTAAGTACTTTGTGAAATTTATTGTTGTTGTGAAATTTATTGTTATACTTTGTTTAAACTTAAAAAGCGGTGTCATTAACAGTGAATCTAATCGAAAAATCGATTCAACAGGGTGAATCGGATCGAATGAAATATTTTTCTCTGAATCGGGCAGCACTATTGGCTACCATGAGAATGGGCTACTGGGCATGATGGACCATTGGTGTGACCCAGTTAGGCTATTCTTATGTTATGTTCTCATCTGTAGGGGCCTTTGTTTTCACTTCTTATTTTAATGTATTTTTTTCCTGGGAACTTATCAGTGTTTTTTTATAATGGGAACAAAAATGGAAGAGAATTAATGTGTGTGGAATGGGGGGGGGTAACTAATTTCTTCAGCTAAATAATTCAATCCACTTCAAACAGACATAGGAGAACTCACGCACCATTCACACACCCTCCAACCAAAAACGTCAAAAGAAAAAAACTGTTCGACAACCTCCTAGCCATTCGAGCTGCAACACTTGACCCCCAACTCTACAACCTATTGACCTCGACCACAAACTACAAAACCTTAAAAAAAGAAATAAAAACCCTTCTATTAAAAAAACACATAAAACCAAACTAACATAATCAGAACTGTCCCAAGCATCACCTGCAACTACTCCATATGTACTTCTGATGTCATGACAATTCAGACATAATTTATGTTATGTTATGTTTGGAATAATGGTTACATAAATGAGGTTCAATAAAAGAAAATTTTCTGTGGGAGCATTTGTTGGAACTTCTGTTATCCTGATTTCTTCTATCTGTGGGCTTTCTTTAGCTAACCTACTTATCTGGGGCTTTCCACTTCTGCAGCTGCCCTTTTCACGGTCCACTTTGCGCTTGCACTCTCTGGGGAGGGGGGGTTGGGTCTGGGCTTGGTGGGGTAGGTGTGTCTGGTAGTTTTGTCTGGGTGGTGGCTGGGTGTTTCTTGGGTGCTTGTTGTGCGGATTGGTGTGTCTGGTGAGCGGTCTGGGTGTTGTTGCTTGTGGGGGTTTTTTTCATTATAAAATATGGCTGAGGGTCTAGTCCGGCTTATTATTCTTGTGGGTTCTGGGGTGGGATTTGTTTGCTTGCCCCAAGTTTTGGCCTTTTGTTGTGTATTGCTATGCCTCTCATTGGCAATTTTCTCTTGGGAGAGGCTTGTTCATGCTTGTTGTTGCTGTTACTCTCATTCTGTGTTCTTTTTGATAATGTATAAGTTTCTGTACAGACCATGGTTGCTTGTCTGGACCTTTTGCCATTCTCAATAAAAATACTTTGGAAAAAAAAAAAAAGAAAATTTTCACTGCCTGTTTCTATTCTGACCATTTATTCCATTTCATGGTTATTGCAAAAAAAAAAAAAAAAAAATTTTACATGAGGGGGGGGGGGGGGTGTCAAAAAATGATGGGCCCCGGGTGCCACATACCCTAGGTACGCCACTGGTTAGAATAGAAGGTATAGGTGTGTTCCGTGGGATGGAGCAAGTGCCAGATGTCCAAAAGCCCGAGCTGCATGGTCAGAAAGTTAACCCCTTTACCCATGTGATCCTTAGGAAAGTTCTTTGTGGGAGCGCAATCTTGAGTGATATTAAAGTCCCCCCCAGGATGAGTTGGTAGCCCAGGTACTGTGCCAGCCGAGACATCACTCCTGAAAAGAAACGATGATTGTAAATATTAGGGGCATATACATTACAAAGCAAGAAATGCTGACCCCCAAAGCTCCCCCAGCACTAGGACATATCTGCCCTCCCTGTCCTGGATAACTTTATGCATTTGAAACGGGAGTTGTTTGTGGGCCAAAATAGCTACCCCCCGTTGACAACTACTATAAGAGGAATAATATACCTCACCCACCCAATCTCTCCGGAGTTTCTCAAGTTCTACTGTCGTGAGGTGTGTCTCCTGTAGGAAGGCAATGTCAATATGCTCCTTACAAAAACAGGAGAGTATTTTCTTCCGTTTGATCGGGGAGTGGATCCCATCTACATTGAGGGTGAAAAATTTCAAATTAACCATTATCTACCCATCCAGTAACAGCGTGTGTAGTAAAGATCTGCCAAGGAGTAGAGGGAAGAGAGGCTCCCCAGCTAGGCCCCCCCTCCAGACGTGCAAAAAGGATCCTCTCACCAAGCCCCAAAAAACAGCCATGGAACTGCACATAAAAAACTGATCTGGCCAACGAGTCAGAAGCCCGTGCTCTCGAGACTCCATGCTTATTGTACCAATCATACCCCTCCCGATTCACTCCCCCCCACCCCTGCCCTTCCCAACCCCCCCAAACGTGAATCATCCATCCATCACTCAGTCTTCCCTGAAAACCAGAAGGTAGCAAATACCACGAGCCCCTCCCCCTCCCCCCCAGAAAACAATGTTCATCAAGATGTCCATGCTGTCAGCAATCTCACAAAAAGATAGGTAGATACTCTCCAGGAACTATAGAGATGGAAGTAGTGCCCAACAATGGCTCTCCGCCAGGCTCCAGTCCAAAAGAAGAAAGAGTCAACCCGCTGCAGGACAGGTACAGAACCAAACAAAGAAGATGGTTCTCATCAGAGTCAGAAAGCGATAGAGTAGCCAGATGTTAGCAGATGTTAGCAAAGGGCCCAAGAGCAAGAGGCAAGGACCCCCAAATGCCTCCATGAGCAAGGCAGGCGCAGGACCCCGTATTCTCCGCAGGGCTGTGAATAAGTACAAAAAGTGCCCAACTTCACTGGTAGCAGAAGGAGAACCGGCTGCCTCCCAGGGTTTCGAGGTCCAAGCCCAACCAGACCTGCAGCGTCTCAAGCCAATCAAGGGGTCAGCAACCCCTCCAGGTAGGAGCATAGCTCTGCCAGGGTGTCCATCGTGACCACCCCATTGTTGTGATTAATGCGCACTTTAGCAGGGTACTGAAGAGTGAATTTAATCCCTCTGGCATGAAGCTGTGTGCAGTAGGGTGCCAGAGCCCGCTGCCGCTCCGAAAGCTTGATGGAAAAATCCTGGAAGAGCAAGAGCTTGGTACCTTGATATTCCAGAGAGCAAACTTGCCGATAAGCCTCTAAGATGCGGGCTTTAACTGCGTAGTTTAGGAAGCGGGCTATGACCGGGCACAGTCGGACTCCCTCTGCAAGCGGGGCCCCAATGCGATTAACCTGTTCCACGAGCACTGGGCCCAAGGAGGATGTAAGTCCGGGGGTTTGGGGCAGCCATGTGGCCACCAAGTCTCCAAGCTCCAAGTCATGGACAGTTTCCAGCAACCCAATAAGCCGTAGGTTGTTTCGACGGTTTTCTTCCTCTTCAACCCGGTCTTCTAGCTGCTTAATTTGCATCTCCTTATGCAATTGTCTGCTGTTACCACCCAATCCTCGTGTGCTGAGATACGCTTCTCTGCCTGCCTTCTCTGCCTGAAGCGTGGCCCGCTAAACTATCCTTCACCTCATCCAGAACAGTATGTAGCTTGGACAACTTCTCTTCCAGCAGCTTGGAAAGGTGGCAGACGGATACTTGCATGTCTGCATTGTGTTGGGGCGGAGAGGGGAGATCGGGCTGGAGGCCGCCATGTTGAGAGGCTTCGCAGGCTTTTCCTTTCCGGGCCTCGTGGACTTTATCGGCATACCTGCTGAAAGGAGCTAGGCTGCACTCCACCAAGGCTCCCGACAAGAAGCAGGAGAGAACCCGAAGAGATTAAAACAATATTTCTGTGAGAAACGTGCCGACAAATGCAGATTTTAGGGGTAGTTGTTAAGAATTAGAGCGGAGCTCGAGCTAAAGACGTCTGGTCAGCACGCTGTCATCACGTGACCGAAAGCTGATCTTTTGATTTATAGGCTCTTCAATCTTTTAAGACAGCTGTTGTGTTCAAACCCCCAAATACTCTCTCCACCCTAGTGATAACTTCCCAAATAGAATCCAAGGTCATACATACAGGTTTAGGCAAAGGAATAACAGAGGCTAAAGGAGACTTGGCTGGAGATATTAACAAAGACTCACTCAACCCTGCAACAGCAGCTGTCCCAAACTTATTCTGGATACGGAAGTTACAGAAACATCTAACCCCATATTAGGTCCAACAAATATTCCTATCCAAAAAGTCAGACAATTGACACAGCCTTTCTTGAAGCAGGTCTCCCACTGGTGTTTTATCACATTGTAGTGGCTCTGCTAGAACTCGGTGATTGTCTGAATGGCTGAGGCATGGATGGGGTAGGAATGTAATCAATTCTCAGGGCTCAAGGAGACATCTAGCCTTGGCAAGGCTGCCTCAATACCAGCGCTGGATCCTGAGAAAGCTGCTGACTGTACCACAAACCAGTCAATAGATAAAGACACTGGAAGTAGGATCCCAGGGGACCCTTTCTTCTTCTTCTGTTTCCCCAGTGTCTGCACCCTTCTCTCTTTCTTTCCCTTCCATCCAGTATCTGCTCCCTTCTCTCTCTTTTCTCCCTTCCAGCATCTACCTCTTCTCTTTCTCCTCCTGTCCATTCAGTATCTGTCCCTTCTCTCTCTCACTCCTCCCTTCCATCCAGCATTTAATCCTTTCTCTCTCTCTCTGCCCTTCCATCCAACATCTGCTCCTTCTCTCTCTCTCTTTCTTCCTTTCCATCCAGTGTCTACCCCTTCTGTCTCTCTCTCCTCTTCCATCCAATGTCTGCTCCCCTCTCTCTCCCCTCCCCTTCTATCCAGCACCTAGCCCCCTCTCTTCTCTACCTCATGCCATCCAGCATATCTATCGCCCTTCTTTCCCAAGACTGCCTCTTCTCCCCTCCTTTATCTAGGGCAGGGCTGCCCAAGTCCGGTTCTCGAGATCTACTGGCAGGCCAGGTTTTCAGGATATCCACAATAAATATGCATGAGAGAGATTTGCCTTCTTGGTATGCAAATCTCTCTCATGCATATTCATTGTGGATATCCTGAAAACCTGGCCTACCAGTAGATCTCGAGGATCGGACTTGGGCAGCCCTGATCTAGGGTTATCAGATGTCCGGATTTCCTCGGATATGTCCGGAGGTCTGGTCAGCTTTTCAAAACCCAGCACTTTGTCTGGGTTTTGAGAAGCCTCCCTCAAAATCACCATCAGGCAGGAAGGCAACACAATGACGTCATGCGCATGCACATGTGTGTGACCTCATCGCATCGCATGCGTGAATGCACAGATGCCCTCCTACTTGACCAAAACAGGCAGCAGGGGGTGTAGTTGGGGAGGCACTGAGGCATGGATGGGTGGAACTGGGCAGATCTGGGGGCGGGTCTAAGGGGTCTGGATTTTCCGAACGGAAAATCTGGTAACCCTACTTATATCCATGTCTACCCCAACTGACACCGCTACTACCGCTGTTAGAGTGGAAATACAAGAGCAACCATGGTGGTGAAATAAAGATAAAGACATTACAGGGCCACTCCATTCATCCTTGCATCTGCCGGCCCCACCCCCTTCTGACATCACTTCCAGTTTTGGGGCAGAGCTGGTAGTGCCCCCACAGTTGATTTATCTTGTTTTGCCACTGTTGGGATAAGAGTGAGGAGATTTTTTGGGGTGCCAAGGCACCCAAGGCTCCCCCCATTCTGACACCTATGCCTCCAAGCATGATGGCTATTGTAATGGTGTACCTTTAGGTACAGTAGGTTTTTATCTGCTCCTGAATGACTGACAGTAATAATAATAATAATTTTATTCTTATATACCGAAAAAGCTCTAGGCAGTTCACAACAAGGTAAGCTAATACATGGGATACACATAAAATACAAATTAGAATAATGGACTTAAAAACAGATAAAGACAGAAAGCATTTACAATATAATGCGGAAAATACCAGCATGGCAGGGAAAGAAGTAATACATAGAACAGATAAAATACATCAAGTTGAATATAAGGAACTTGATTGAAAAAATGAAGCAGAATGCATTAAGATACCAGCCTTTAACAATTTTCTAAAATCAAGATAGGAAGAGACCTCTAACATAATTTTTTCAAGCCATACATTCAATTTAACAGCTTGAAATGAGAGTTCTCTCAAGGAACTTCTTATAATGACAGGATTTTATGGAGGGATTTGAAAACAAGTGCACTCTACGTGTGGTCTTTTTGGCGTGACTCAAGAAAAACGAGAGATAACCTGGTAACAAACCAGAAACTGATTTATAACAAATACAAGAAAATTTATAGAGGTAGAAACATAGAAACATAGAAAGATGACGGCAGATAAGGGCTACAGCCCATCAAGTCTGCCCACACCATTGACCCACCCTTATAAGTCTACTGGCCCCCTTAACTGTACTGACCTGCTCTATTAAGTCAATATCCTAGTGACCCTATTCATTAGTATGAACCTCGCAGTGATCCCACATAGGTATCCCATTTATTCTTGAAGTCTGGGATACTGCGGGCCTCGATCACCTGTACTGGAAGCTTGTTCCAATGCTCTATCACTCGTTCTGTGAAGAAGTACTTCCTGACGTTTCCAGAAAACTTCCCTCCCCTGAGTTTGAGCGGATGTCCTCTTGTGTTCGAGGGTCCTTTGAGAAGAAAGATATCATCTTCCACCTTGACCCGTCCCGTGATGTACTTAAATGTCTCAATCATGTCTCCCCTCTCCCTACGCTCCTCGAGAGTATAGAGCTGCAATTTGTTCAGTCTTTCTTCGTACGAGAGATCTTTTAGCCCCGAGACCATCCTGGTGGCCATCCGCTGAACCGACTCAATTCTGAGCACATCTTTACGGTAATGTGGCCTCCAGAATTATACACAGTATTCTAGATGAGGTCTCACCATGGCTCTGTACAATGGCATCATGACCTGGGTCTTATTGTTTAAAGTCCACTGCACTGACCATTATGCTACCCTTCTGCACTGCAGGGATGTCTGTGTGGCCATTTTTGTACAAATGATGACAAACACATGGGATCTCTTAGGGATAGGAGATAGTGGATGCTGCAGATGGGCAGACTGAATGGGCCATTTGGCCTTTATCTGCTGTCATTTTTTATTCATATTTTGAATGTTTCATTTTCAGAAATGGTTGTTTATTTTGGACATTCAGTGCAAGAATGTCCTCTTCATAAAGGTTTGAAGAGTAAATCCCAAAATTTTTCCAGTTGAAAAATGGCTGCGAGATGGACATTATAATTCTGACTTGGATGTTCTTTTGAAAATGCCCCTCCACATTATATGCTTTTGGACATAGATGTGAATTCTTCTGAAATGGGATTATACAGTACATTTAATTTTTAGGCCTGCCCAGTATCACCCAACACCCTTCCCCCCCCCCCCCCCGACCACTCTCCCTAGCCAAATCTACATTTTTGAATTTTAGACATATACTTCTCCCTCTGTATTCGCGGTTTCAGCAATCACGGTTTCAATTATTCACAGTTTGTAGCTTGCTGGCCCCTCCCCCCCAATTGCATCAGCTTCCATAGAGAAATCACTGATTCCAAGCGTTTACAGCGAAAATCGCTGATTCCCGGGACTTTCTTCACCGTGTTATGCCTCTCCTTCAGGAACAGGCCAGGTTTCCCACCATGTTATTCGTGGTTTTCACCATATTCATGATGATTTTTCATAGAAAACAGCAAATAACATATGAAAAAGTTATTTGCGGTTTTTCTGTATTCACTGGTCTGTTAATCCCCTATCACAGCGAATACAGAGGGAAAAGTGAATACAGTATATCTCAGCTTTACAAAATGAGGTTGTTTTGTACCCACACATCCAGGGGGGGAAGCGGGAGGGGGTATATCTTTTGTTTGGTATTATTCCTGATGGTAATGTTGGATGGGGGGAGGGAATTTTATTTTATGTATAGATTCTGATTGTTTATAAGTGCTCATTTGATTATTATTATTATTTGTATGTAAATTGTTTTGCACTTTTTGTTGGCATTAAAAACTAAATCAAGTTAAAAAAAAAAAGAAAAAACATGAATAGTGCTTCTAAAATAAGCATCTAATGCTTCTTTTTTTTTTTTTTTTTGCTTTGACTTTCTATGAGAATTTTCATCTTTGTTTTACAAGAGTTTTTGGCTTAAAGTAACATTGGGCAGGATTCACTAAAGTCCCGAAATCTATCCGCTTCGTGTCCTATCCGTTTCCAAGTCATTGTAGGCGATCAATTCAGTAAAGCTTGTCCATGCAAATGATCCAATCTTAAACACGCCGCTATTAGCGCTGAAACATCGATCGACGGGCGTTCACATTGTATCCTTGTTGGTTTTGAAGCTCATAACACATGTGCTAGCTCTTTAGGACTTTACTGGAAGGAAGGAAGGGAGGGGAGGGATAGTGGGCCCATAAAAGTTTTATTTGATTTTGGATTTTTTTTGTTAGTTGGCATTGTTATTTGAAATGTACAATGCGCAAGGAGAGCACGGGGTTAATCTGCGATTTTCTCACCATGCGCATAACAAATCAGACATTCACTCCTGCACTCGCTATGCACATTCCAAAAAAGGAAAAAAAAAATATTTCTAACGCTTATATACATGAACGTTTACATATATTTATAAGTTTTGATATATTTTGGATTTTTGGAGGGGTAGATATATATTTTTAATGGGGTTCTTAACATGCACGCGTCAGTTGCTAAGCAGAAATAGTTGGAGAGGATGTAAATGACTGGTCCTCAGCAGTCGTAACATTGGAAAGGAAAGGCCAGTCGGTTTGGACAAAATGGTTTCATGAACTGACGCGTTAAGAAATTTACATGCCTTTTTACTCATTTGCATGTGCAGATCGGATCGTGTGCGGATGGGGTCTGGAGGAAATTTAGTGAATCGAGCCGGAGTCAGAAAATGAGTGCAAACCGAGCGGTACACGATCGGTTTGCTTAGTAAATCTAGCCCATTTCTATACATAAGAGGAGATGATATGCCTCACTACAAACCTCTGGGTAAGTCCTGGGGATGCTCAGGGGTTGAGGGGACAGAGGGGAGGGAACAGGGAAGTAGGAATAGAGGAGGGAGGAATGGTGGGGAAAAGAACAAGGTGGGGAGGTTAGTGGAACTGATAAATTCCCTTGTGAGGATCCTGGCCAAAATTCAGCTAAAACAAACACTCATAAATGCTAGCACACATGCCCGGTCATGCCTGGGTATTCAATGTCAGGCACTGGCATTGAATGGAAGATTAGGTTTTTACCTTAGATAATCTTCTTTATGTTAGTCCCTGTAGGATTCCATACTCTGGGTCAGGAGTGCCCACACTTTTTTGGCTAGCGAGTTACTTTTAAAATAACCAAGTCAAAATGATCAACCAACAATAAAATTTTAAAAAACACAAAGCACACAGTACGCAAAAATGTTAATTATCATTTGTATTCGGGGTTTTTTCCAGAGGTCAAGGTAGATGACTTTAAAATATGCAATGTCACCTCAGTAACAACTATACAAAAATAGACAAATATACCCCCTCCCCTTTTACTAAACTGTGATAGCGGTTTTTAACGCAGGGAGCTGCGCTGAATGCCTCTCACAGCTCCCGACACTAAAAACCACTATCGCGGTTTAGTTAAAGGGGACCATAGTGCAAAATAGAGACAGCAGATATAAATTCTCAAAACGGACACATTTTGATCACTAAATTGAAAATAAAATCATTTTTCTATCTTTTTGTCTGGTGATTTCATGAGTCTCTAGTTGCATTTCTTTCTTCTGTAAATCCAATATTTCCTTCTTTCTGTCTTTCTTTCTTTCTGCCCCATACCCTTTTCTTTCTGTCTCTCTTTCTTTCTCTCTTCCTGCCCCCCTCTTTATTTCTGTCTTTCTTTCTCTCTCCCCCGCCCGCCTTTCTTTCTCTCTCCCCCTCCCCACCAAGTCATTGTGCCGATTTCTCCCTGCTTCCCTGAGCCAAGCCTGGTGCATACAAGTGCCGGGCCCACAAGCCTTCACCTCCGACGTCAATTCAGACATCGGAGAAGAAGTTCCAGGCCAGCCAGGCAGTGATTGGTTGGCCCAGAACTTCCTCTCCAATGTCAGAATTAACGTCGGAGGTGAAGTCTTATGGGTCTGGCATTTGTATGCGCCTGGTCTGGCTCAGAGAGGCAGGAAGAACAAGATCGCAAAGGCAACGTGATCGACTTGCATTGCCTTTGTGATCTACTGGTCGATCGTGATTGACCATTTGGGCACCCCTGCTCTAGGTGTTAAATCCCTTCCTGCAATCCGGGAGTTGCATAAATCTAAACACTTTTCTGAGCATGTGCTCCTCTTACCTTAGACTAGAGAGAGAGTTAGAGCCCCCTACAGTTTAGTCCAAAAGCCAAACAACTATACTGGAACCAATCCATGACAAATAAGGGGCACAGGACCAGCAACATAAACAATTTCTGGTATGGTCTGCTCTGCAAAATATAAAAACAAAGTAATAGACAGGCAAAAGGCAATACAGAAAAACTATTAAGGAACAATGTAGAACTAACCTGCTGTATGCAACAAGCAACCGCATGAAACAACCATTGGCAAGATGCATACTCACAGAAAAACAAACTCCCCACATGATATGTCAACTGAAGCTTGTAAGGAGAATAAGTGAGGCAGAAAGAAAACAAAGCAATTCTGAACAACTGAGCTTACACAGAGCCCGGGTTGTATGGAATCCTACAGGGACTAACATAAAGAAGACTATTGAAGGTAAAAACCTAATCTTCCGTTATTAAAACGGTGACAGAGTTCAAAAAGGCATGGGATCTAGAATCAGAAAATAGTAGGAAATATTAAAGAACTAAGGCCAGTATTGGGCAGACTTGCATGGTCTGTGTCTTTATGTGGCCATTTGGTGGAGGATGGGCTGGTGAGGGCTTCAGTGGCTGGGATGGTGTAGATAAGCTGAATTGGGCTTTGACGGGGACTTCAGTAGTTGGAACCTATGAACAGTCCTAGGCAGAGCTTTGGATTCTAGGTAAGAAGAAAAAACAACAACAACAACAAATTTTTAGATTGAATCAGGTTGGGCAGACTGGATGGACCATTCAGGTCGTTATCTGCCGTCATCTACTGTGTTACTATGTTACTATGTCCCTCCCGGATTCCATACTCTAGGTGACATACCAAACGAATGGCATTGTCTAGGGAGAAACAGAAGAGCCTGCCCACAACACCGAGGTCCCAAACGTGACATCAGAGCAAGCTACCACATCCACTCGGTAAAAACCAGGAAAAGGAATGAAGAGAAGACCCCCCCCCTTTATCATCTTGATTGCTCTTCTTTGAACTTTTTCTAGTGATGCTATATTATTTTTTAGATAAGGAAACCAGAATTGAATGCAATACTCAAGGTGAGGTCACACCATTGAGCGATCCAAAGGCATTATAACATTCTTGAACGCAATACTCAAGGTGAGGTCTCATCCATAGCTATACCAGAATTTTCAGCTATACCAGAATTCTCAGATGCCAGTTCTGGTCTGCTGATGCCAGCTGACTGAGGACCTAACAGCTGCATTAAAATAAGTTTCAAATGTAGAGTCATGGTTAAAATGTAATAGATATTCTTAAAAGAGTAAATGAAGCTGTCTTTTTATAAGAATTAGTAAAATGTTGATATTAGGGTGTGTTTGGAAGAACTGGGTAAAGGTAGAGAAAGGGAAAAGGAGTACTATCTGGTTAAATACCTATGTTATGATTTTATAAGATTAACTTAAAGACATTAAACAGTACACAAGAGCCATCTAGTGGCAAACATTGAATACTACAAAAACTGTTCCTTCAATTTGTTATTGAGGGCTCAGAATTTGTTGATAGATGTCTGCTCACGCTGATGCCATTATACTATTATATTTTTACATTAAAATATATTTAAAATATTTACTGAATGAAAAATGGATGATAGACCACAAATTAAAGCTGAACTCGGACAAAACAAAATTTCTACTGCTTGAAAAGAACAAAACCCCATCCATAACAAAATTAGAAATAAACGCCACCAAATACCCTATACAGTCTGCCCTAAAACTCCTAGGAGTGATGATAGATAGATGGTGCACCATGCAAGTCCAAATCAACAAGACCACCCAGAAAGTGAATCACATGGATGGGATGCAAACATACCGGGATATAATCTTTTTAGGAAGGACAGAGATGGTCATAAAGGTGGAGGAGTAGCTCTCTATGTAAAGATCAATATCCAAGCGACCGAAATGCAAGGGACCTGGGGAGAGGAAGATGCGATATGGATTGCTCTGAAAAGAGAAGATGGAACTTCTATCTATGTGGGTGTAGTCTACAGACCTCCGACTCAATCGCAGCAAATTGATAAGGATCTGATTGTGGATATCCAAAAGTTTGGAAGGAAAGAGGAGGTTCTGCTGTTGGGAGATTTCAACCTGCCGGATGCGGACTGGAATGTTCCGTCTGCGGAATCGGAAAGAAGTAGGGAGATTGTGGATGCCTTTCAAGAGGCTCTGCTCAGACAAATGGTGACGGAACCCACAAGGGAAAAAGCGATATTGGATCTGGTCCTCACAAATGGAGAGAGTATCTCTAATGTTCGAGTGGGTGCTCACCTGGGTAGTAGCGATCATCAAACGGTTTGGTTTGATATAACGGCTAAAGTGGAGAGCGGCCGCACGATACTTAAAGTCCTAGATTTCAAACGTACGGACTTTAATGCAATGGGAAAGTACCTGAAGAAAGAGCTGTTAGGATGGGAGGACATAAGAGAAGTGGAAAGACAGTGGTCTAAGCTGAAAGGAGCGATAAAAATGGCTACGGACCTTTATGTGAAGAAAATCAATAAAAACAAGAGAAAAAGGAAGCCGATATGGTTCTCCAACCTAGTGGCTGAGAAAATAAAGGCGAAAGAGTTGGCGTTCATGAAATATAAAAAAACCCAAGAAGAGGAGAGCAGAAAGGACTACAGGGTGAAACTGAAAGAAGCCAAGAGAGAGATACGTTTGGCGAAGGCACAGGCGGAAGAACAAATGGCTAAAAATGTAAAACAGGGAGATAAAAATTTTTTCAGATATATTGGTGAAAGGAGGAAGATAAAAAATGGAATTGCTAGGCTGAAAGATGCTGGGAACAAATATGTGGAGAGTGATGAGGAGAAAGCAAATGTGCTAAACAAATACTTCTGTTCTGTGTTCACAGAAGAAAATCCTGGAGAAGGACCGAGATTGTCTGGCAAAGTTACACGAGAAAATGGAGTAGATTCTGTGCCGTTCACGGAGGAGGGTGTTTATGAGCAACTTGAAAAACTGAAGGTGGACAAAGCGATGGGACCAGACGGGATCCATCCCAGGATACTAAGGGAGCTCAGAGAGGTTCTGGCGAGTCCTATTAAAGACTTGTTCAACAAATCTCTGGAGACGGGAGTGATTCCTGGGGATTGGAGGAGAGCGGATGTGGTCCCTATTCATAAAAGTGGTCACAGGGATGAAGCAGGAAACTACAGGCCGGTGAGCCTCACTTCAGTTGTTGGAAAAATAATGGAAGTGTTGCTGAAAGAAAGGATAGTGTATTTCCTTGAATCTAATGGGTTACAGGATCCGAGGCAACATGGCTTTACAAAAGGTAAATCGTGCCAAACGAACCTGATTGAATTTTTTGATTGGGTGACCAGAGAGCTGGATCGAGGACATATGCTAGATGTAATTTACTTGGATTTCAGCAAAGCCTTTGATACAGTTCCTCATAAGAGGCTGTTGAACAAACTTGAAAGGCTGAAGTTAGGACCCAAAGTGGTGAACTGGGTCAGAAACTGGCTGTCGGACAGACGCCAGAGGGTGGTGGTTAATGGAAGTCGCTCGAAGGAAGGAAAGGTGACTAGTGGAGTCCCTCAGGGTTCGGTGCTGGGGCCAATCCTGTTCAATATGTATGTAAGTGACATTGCTGAAGGGTTAGAAGGAAAAGTGTGCCTTTTTGCAGATGATACCAAGATT